>NC_057809.1:23802850-24004684 GCF_018294505.1 Triticum aestivum
GTCAACACAAAACCCAATGACATCCTCTGTTTGATGGCCCATGGAGATGCTTCCTTCTGGCCTAGCACGGTTACGGACATATTTATTTAGGACTCCCATGAACCTCTCAAAGGGAAACATATTGTGTAGAAATATGGGGCCTAGAATAAGGTGTATCTTTTGTCTTCCCATACACGCCCAAGAAGCCTAACAGGTTCACGCAAAGGTTCTTCGTCACGTGCATCACGTTGATTGAAGAGCGTACCTCTAGCTCTTTCCAGTAGGGTAGGTCCCAAAATATAGATTTCTTCTTCCACATGGATGCGCGTCCCTCAGCGTCATTTGGAACAGCTAGTCCACCGGGACCCTTTTCAAATATTACGTGTAAATCAGAGACCATATCAAGTACGTGATCATCGGTACGCATGGCGGGCTTCTTCCAGTGATCTGCCTCGCCTTTGAAATGCTTTCCTTTCTTTCGACATTGATGGTTGGTCGGGAGAAATCGACAATGGCCCAAATATACATTCTTCTTGCATCTGTCCAAGTATATACTTTCGGTGTCAGCTAAACAGTGCGTGCATCCGTGATATTCCTTGTTTGTCTGTCCTGAAAGGTTACTGAGAGCGGGTCAATCGTAGATGGTTACAAACAGCAACGCATGCAGGTTAAATTTCACCTGTTTGTGCTCATCCGACGCACGTACACCGTTAGCATTCCACAGCTGTAAAAGTTCTTCAAGTAATGGCCTTAGGTACACATCGATGTCGTTGCCGGGTTGCTTAGGGCCTTGGATGAGAATTGGCATCATAATGAACTTCCGCTTCATGCACATCCAAGGAGGAAGGTTATATATACATAGAGTCACGGGCCAGGTGCTGTGATTGCTGCTCTACTCCCCGAAAAGATTAATGCCATCCGCGCTTAAACCAAAACATACGTTTCTTGGGTCACCTGCAAACTGAGCCCAATACTTTCTCTCGGTTTTTCTCCACTACGACCCGTCAGCGGGTGCTCTTAACTTCCCATCTTTCTTATGGTCCTCACTGTGCCATCGCATCAACTTGGCATGCTCTTCATTTCTGAACAGTCGTTTGAACCGTGGTATTATAGGAGCATACCACATCACCTTCGTAGGAACCCTCTTTCCGCGGGGCTCGCCCTCAACATCACCAGAGTCATCTCGTCTAATCTTATACCGCAATGCACCGCATAGCGGACATGCATTCAAATCCTTGTACGCACCGAGGTAGAGGATGCAGTCATTAGGGCATGCATGTATCTTCTCCATCTCCAATCCTAGAGGGCATACGACCTTCTTTGTTGCGTACATACCGTCGGGCAATTCGTTATCCTTTGGAAGCTTTTTCTTCAATATTTTCAGTAGCGTTTCAAATCCTTTGTCAGGCACAGCATTCTCTGCCGTACACTGCAGCAATTCCAGTATGGTACCGAGCTTTGTGTTGCCATCTTCACAACTGGGGTACAACCATTTTTTGTGATCCTCTAACATGTGATCGAACTTCAGCTTCTCCTTTTCACTTTCGCACTTTTTTCTTGCATCAACAATGGCCCGGTGAAGATCATCATCGGCCAGATCGTTTGGTTCCTCTTCATCTTCAGCTTCCCCCGTTGCAGCATCACTGTATTCAGGGGGCACATAGTTGTCATTGTCCTCTTCTTCTTCGTTGTCTTCTATCATAACCCCCGTTTCTCTGTGCTTCATCCAAACATTATAGTGTGGCATGAAACCCTCATAAAGCAAGTGGGTGTGAAGGATTTTCTTATCAGAGTAAGACCTCGTATTCCCACAATCAGGGCATGGACAACACATAAAACCATTCTGCTTGTTTTCCTCAGCCACTTCGAGAAATTTACGCACGCCCTTAATGTACTCGGAGGTGTGTCTGTCACCGTACATACATTGCCGGTTCGTCTGCGTGCATTATATATAATTATGTGTGTCAAAAGTAAGAAAATTAGATAAGTATCTATCTAAAGTAAGATTTTTTTTCTTTCAGAAAGAAGATAAGAACAAGAGGCTCACCACGGTGGTGTCGGCGACGAGATCGGCGCGGGCGATCGACGGCGGTGAAGACGAGGACGGGGCGTGACGGACCGCTAAACCTAGACAAATCTCGGAAAAAATGGAGCTCCGAGATCGAGCTTCGAGAGGAGAAAGCTTAACTAATGTGACTCGGGCATTTTATCGAACACCTCACATGCATAAAAGGTGAGCTACAGCACCCGAATGCCATTCCTTGCCGGCCAGCAAAAAACAGAGCACTGTGGAGTATTCTGCTCGCCGGCGGTGGGGTATATATAGGAAACTCATTGGTCCCAGTTCGTGGCTGGAACCGGGACTAAAGCCCAGCCTTCTGTCCCGGTTCGAGCCAAGAACCAGGACCTATGTTTGTGGACCAGGAGCAAGGCCCATTGGCCCCGTCCGTGCCAAGAACCGGGACAAATGAGCCCAGACGAACCGAGACCAATATCTACGAGGCCCCGGCCGGCCTCCTGGGCTCACGAACCGGAACAATTGCATCCATTGGTCTCGGTTCGTGACAAAATTAAAACTAATTGGCTGGCCAGACCCGAACGAAAGCCTTTTTTTCTACTAATGTAACCGCCCTAGCATGCACAGCTTGAGTCACTTCCAAGTCGCCGGAGATCAGGTCACTTAGCGCATGCCGCAACTAACTGTGCCCGTTTATATCTCCGCGTCTATATCCTCTCCGACTTGGCCGCTTGGACTCCACGCATCACTGGTTTATGCCGTTACCACATCCATGCAGATTAGATCAACCCAACGGCACACACACTAGTGCCATTGCTACACATGCATGGTTTCATGCGACACTCACTAACTTGGCACGATGAATCTTGCCATGCAGACTACTCCTTCCATTCCAAATTATTTGTCGCGGGTATGGATGTATCTAGATGTATTTTAGTTTTAGATACATTCATTTTTACGACAAATAATTTAGAACGGAGGGAGTACTCTCTAATCTGCATGACTTATTTTGAATCAGCTAATACCCTACTAGCTTGGACGACCCAACTAAATGCATAGAAAAAAAACTTAAACATGATGAATAGCTAATCAACAAGGTTAACTCCAATAGCGGTAACGATCGGCCAGCCTAGGTAACGCGAATTGAGGACGGGAAATCGAGCGATGTTTGGGCTGATCGAACATTATCTTTAAAAAAAAAAAGAGGAAGACCCCTGACCTCTGCAACCGGACGATACATGCAGCCACTTTATTAATTATTCACATAAGACTCTACAAAATCATACAACAGTAAAACTAAAGCCACCATCTAGGCAACATATATCGCTACTTCTATCTAGTTGATGAAAGGATGCTGATAGTCTGGGCCTAATATCAAACAGACCTCGTAGCCAAACCTAACATTCAAGACCTGAGGTCCCAACCAGGACTTCTGCCAGGTATGGGGCACCCACCAGTCCGATGCACTCCTCAACCAGGACGCCTGCCTGGTATGAGGCCGCCGCAGCCACCTGCCACCAATCCATCTTTAGTGATGTACTGTTGCATCTACCTTGCCCGGTCTAGCTGTCATCGACGCCACCATGATGCCAGACAACGCCACCATCCTGCGCTCGTCCATCATCACACGCCCGCCGGCGAGACCCCGTTGCTCCATGCTGCTGAGACCCGCCGTCGTCGACGCGAGAGAAGGCACACCACACCACCTCACGCCTCTTCCATCCGGCGCCGCTCCACAAACGATGCCCCGAATAGGGAACATGATACCGCAACGCCGCCATCGCCCGATCCGGTGATCTTAGGATTTCTCCCGGAGCGGCACGAGCAGATTGACGATAGTTGCTTGACGATGCCTTCATCAAGGTAACGATGTAGACGCCGCCATCGCCCGTCATGACCGGAGTCGGCTCGGTTTTCACCGGCGACTACGTCTCCCCAACTCGCCGCCGGTGCTAATAGTGGGATCCAAGATCCGTCACTACCAGCCTGGCCAACCGCCTTCGGTGGAGAAGGCAGCCACCACCACCATGCCCGGGCCAAGGGACCCAGACGTCCTCGTGCTGTGAAGATTACCCAGGGGGATCTCCTGTTGCCGTTGTCGAGACGAGGCGCAGCCGCAGTGGATCTCAATCTAAATCCCTCGGGCCCAGATAAGATCTCATCGCAGCCAAAATCTTATCCGCCAACGGCCGCCGGAGATCTCCTGGCCACCGCCAACCCGCTGTGCACTGTCGTTGGAGGAGGAGGGAGATGGACGCCGCTGCACCCACGCGTTACCGTCGACCGAGGACTGCGCCACCGCCGCCGCCTCACCACAGGGGCTTCGCCCTGTGGTGTCCTCAACGATGGCGGCGGTAGTGGGAGGCGATCGAACACTATCTTGACCTTTGAAAAGGTAGATCGGGCTGAAAAAGGTGTCAAATTGCTATGAGAGGGCGTAGGTGGTTGCGTTATACCCTCTCTTAATACCTATATCACACATAGCATCACAATGTCAAGGAACACGGATAAGTGTGTAAAAATTGACAATTTTTTTGTTAAATTCGGCCCTCCAATCCAAATTAATTCACGTAGATTCACTGAATCTAGACGGATTTAGGCAATATTTTGTCTAAACCTGCGCTAATTAATTTGGAAAGGGAGGAACAATGTTATGGTCCATTGTTTTAAATGTCCCAATGCCAAGATAGGAAGTCAATATTGAAATTTATTAATTATTAGACTAGAATACCTATCTACCACCATTATTGCTCTCAATTGTGTATGCATACATGGATTACGATCGCAGCGGATATCAATCTTATGGACGACTATAGTACGAGATATTAAGTTGCCGAATTAATGGGCGATCCTTTCATATGAAGGAATTTGGCGTCAGGTATATATTTCCTAACAAATATCAAATATACTAATTCCTATTGTAAATAAGTACTCTCTCCGTTCGGAATTACTTGTCTCGGAAATGGATGTATCTAGAACTAAAATACGTCTAGATACATCCATTTCTGCGACAAGTAATTCCGAACGGAGGGAGTATTTCTCTATTCCAAACTAATTGACGCAGATTTGTTTAGATACGTATATATCTGCACACTAAAACGTGTCTAGATACTTGTGTATCTAGATTAATGTGCGTCAATTAACAATGGAGGGGATATTATATAGTTAATGGCTGATGAAATTTAATGATAGAAGGTTCATCCCAAGCACTATAAATAGATAAGGCTGTAGACCTTTTGGCTTACCACACCTCAGATTATTCAATTCAAGCTTTCACAATGGCCTGCAAGATAGCACTAGTAGTCTTGTCGATATCTGTGTTAGCATTCTTCCTCTGCCTTGGTAAGTAAATAATCCTGGTTTTGTGTTGGCCTGCAAGATAGCACTATATATAAGGCTGTAGACCTTTCGCTATATAATTCTAATTGGACGGTTTTGGGATTTACATCAGGTACTGCCGAAGCTGACCCACGATGCCTGTACAAGGTTAATCCTTACTATCATGGTAGCTGCGAGAACCCTTATGACGAGAATTGTCGAATTGCTTGTATTAGATTTGAGCCACCAAAGTACAGGGGTGGTATGTGTTCTATTGGACAATGCTTCTGCTATACATGTTAATGATCATCGGACTATTCCATCGCTAGGGGAGCCATAAAGATACATCACCACCATGGAAAGATTAGAGCTCCTAGGAAGATTGCTTTTTTGGTTGTATCAGAATAAATTGGCAATGTTTGTGACTGTGCTTTAGCAAGTATCTGTTTCCGATGAGTTACGACGAAGAGTTTCCAATCGACTGAATTTTTTCTCCTAGTATCTCCGAGCACCAAGATGCAAATAATACATGTGCAGCAACCGGCTTTTGTCTTGTAGGGTTGTAGCTTTGTTTCAATTATATATGTGTTCTAATATCTCTCAATCTCGTCATAATATGACTATTAGGGGCAGTAAAACCGAACCCTTTCCACGCTCTCTCATGCCCCCACCATTTTTGGCCGTTGGATCACGCATCTCGGATGTGGTTGGCCATCAAAGATATTTTTTTTTCTGGTGTGGGCTGATACTGAGCCGGATGTCCTGGGGAAGCTATTCCAGAGGCCGAATCCAAGGCATCTCGCTCATTGACATCGTTAATGTCAGATGCCAAACGAACATTCTTGATTCTCTCATTTGCGTCCTCAACGCATATCTCTCCCGACCTAGGCTAGGACAACCGCGCACCGTCGCTGGCCGTCGCCGCAGCGAGACGCAGGAGAATGCCCGTCGGATCGCCACCCCACATAAAAAACCAGATCGACCTGTCGTTGCCGTATCGAGGTGGCTGCCCGACCGCTCACCGTTGCTACAGTATCACGGAGTTGTGGAGTCATATTGAATAGGAGGCCACAAAATCTGTGGGCGGTCAGCGACCTCAGGAAGAAGCGGGCCTCCACACGGGACAGTACAACGAAGAGGAGACGAACGTGCGCGTGGCGAAAATCTGGCCAGCATTGTTAGGATAGCAAGAGTGGCCCATTTGTATTATTCTCAGCCCAATTTGCTACAAGACGCCCAGCTCGACCTGAGGATTACCAGCCCTATAACAGTCGGCCAGCCTAATTAACGCGAATTTAGGACGGGAAATCGGTACGAGAGATGTTTCGGTTGATCGAAGATGATCTTGAGCGTTGAAGAGGTAGATCGGATGGTAAAAAGTGTCAAATCTCAATGAAAGGGTGTAGGTGGTTGAGGTATACTGTCTCCAAAGACCTATATGAGACCTATCATCCAAATGTCAGTAACATGGACATACTTGGAGGAACTGGGATAAGTGTGTAAAAATTGACACATGTTTTTTTCAAGTCCAAATTAATTCATGCAATTCACTAGATCTACACACATTTAGGCAATATTTGGTCTAAACCTGTGTCAATTAATTCGACAAATAGACAAGGCTGCAGACCTTTTCGCTTACCACACATCAAGTTATTCAATCCAAGTTTTCACAATGGCCTGCAAGATAGCACTAGTAGTCTCGTCTCTATCAGTTTTTGCATTCTCCCTCTGCCTTGGTAAGTAAATGGTCCATGGTTTTCCGGATTTATGAAAAGTTGTACTATGTATATGGTTCTAATGGGACGGTTTTGGAATTTACATCAGGTATTGCCGAAGCTGACCCGCAGTGCAAGTACAAGTTCACGATTAACCCTTACTATCAAGCTGGGTGCAAGACAGATTATGAAAACGAGAAATGTCGAATTGCTTGTACCAGATTTGAGGCGCCAAAGTACAACGATGGTGCATGCGCTAATGAACTATGTTTCTGCGCTACCTGTCAATGATCATCGGACTCTTCCACCGCTAGGGGAGCCATGAAGATACATCACTGCCATGGAAAGATTATAGCTCCTAGGAAGATTGCTTTTTGTTGTTGTTGTTGCTGTATCAGAATAAATTGGCAAATGTATCTGAATCTGGCTGTGCTTTAGCAAGTATCTATTTCCGATGAGTTACGGCAAAGAGTTTCCAATCGATTAAATTTTTTCGCCTAATATCTTGTAGGCACCTAGATGCAAATAGTACATGTGCGGCAACTGGCTTTTGTCTTATGAGGCTTTAGCTTTGCTTCAATTATATATGTGCTAATATCTTCCAATCTCGTCATAATATGAGATGACATGATGAGCATCCATGGAATTTCTTCAAGGCGTTCTTTCCCGTGTGCGCTCCGTGGTGCGGTAACTCAGTGCTCAGTTCCGTCGAGGGGCAAGCTGAACAGCGAAGTTGCTGACGCCTCCTGTGGGGCTCGGCCGCTCGGGGACCAGAATGTTCTTGGAGTAGTCGCCGCCATCGAAGCTGACCTCGTCTGTCTTGGGCGACCAATACGCGGTGACTCCGGCGATTGGCAGGCAAGCTTGCTTTTGTTGTGTACTACCTCTGTCCTGTTTTATTAGTCTTTATAATATTTTGTGTCAAACTTTGACCATACATTTAACTAAATAAATAATAATGCATGCCAGCAAAAGTTATCTCTCTTGATTCGTATTCGAACATAGTTTTTAGTAATATTATTTTTAGTTACATGTATTAACATTTTGTTAGTTAAATCTAAGATCAAAGTTTGGCACAAAATACTAAGAGGACCAATAAATCAAGACGGAGGTAGTAGTCGTGAACACTATGGAGCGATTAGTTTAACTGAGAGCTCTTTTACAGTGTTACCCATATCTCAATGGATACACACCATTCGTCTTTTTTACCAAAGTTCCAGCTTTTTTTTTCGAGCGCCTAATGGTCCAGCTTGTCATGTTTGGATTATCCCTCAAATTTATGACGTTATTCCCATTTCTAATACAGTTATCCTTATTTGGATTACCCCTCAAATTTTGTTGCCACCTAGGTTGTCATGTATGTGTTCATGCGCTGTCATAATTTTGATTCATCACATTTCATTTGCCATAAAGCTAGATAAAAGGCTGTTTGAACTAAAAAAATTGCTCGAATTTGTACATTCATCACCGTCATTAATCAAGCAACCAACACTTGTTCACCATATTTAATCACTTGGTAGGAAAAAACAAACACATTTTTTGAATGCAACAATGGACACATTAATGAATATTGCTTTGATTGAAAAACTTTGCTTAAATTCCTGTTTGAGGTCGCCTCTAGGTCGTCGCGGCTGCCTGCTAAGAGACACAAATAGAGAGGATAGAACATGGAGAGGGGGTGCGGGCGGCGTACCTGCACAACAGCCGGTGTCGCGCTCCCTTGGTCGTGTCATGGTCCTCCCCCGCACCCTAGCTGAACCGTTGAACGCAATGACTCACAACATCCAGAGCAGCTCATCGATCTACCCTCGCGTGAGTTCGCCCGCGACCTTCCTGGACTC
The DNA here is from genome assembly GCF_018294505.1 of Triticum aestivum. Classification (NCBI taxonomy): domain Eukaryota; kingdom Viridiplantae; phylum Streptophyta; class Magnoliopsida; order Poales; family Poaceae; genus Triticum; species Triticum aestivum. Next base: position 23,811,721 of record NC_057809.1, read on the forward strand.
CTCCTCCCCCTGCCGCCGTCCAGTCGGGATGGAACCGAACGCCGTAGGAAGCGACCGCGGCGGCGGAGGCCGCATCACACAATCGTATCCGCGCCAATGAGGCCTGGGTCCACGCGCAGCAACGTTGAACCCCCTGTGGAGGCTGAGCGCCTGAGCCAGTCCCCTACGTCGCTCTCGCCCTGGAGACGCCACCGGAGGAGAAGAAGAGAGATTGCGGTAGAAAGGGAGGATCGGGCACCAGCGGCATCAAGGGAGGATCGGGCGCCAGTGGCTTGGGGAGGAAGAGGAGGTGAGGCGGTCGAAGCCTATCCATGAGATGGTTCAAAGCGACGGAATTGGCGGGCCAGAAAAAAGGAAACGAGAAAGGAAGAAATAGAGTCCCACGGATACACGATCTGAACGTACGCGGCAGAGAGGAGGTGATGTGCAACGACGTGATTGGCTAGAAATCGCGCGCATCTACAGTGCCTCACTGAGGGAACCCTATCGTCGGACGCTGAGGGCGCGCAATTTCGTTCGTCTTTCATATATGTATCTATGATAGGCAAGTTGAAAGCGTGAGTATGGCTACCTGGGCAAATCTGCCATCCTGGAAGAAGGATCCAGGTATGGCTTGAATCAAACTAGATTCAAATTTATTTGGAAGAAGTCCATTCTGAACCTTGAGCTAGTAGATGTTAGCTAAAGTAAACCCAAACTCCAAATCCTGGTCATTGGCATCCTGAACTATTAAATCTCGGTCTAAATCAAACCGTGAACATGCTTTTCATAGCAGAAAACTAAAATCTTAAATTGCTAACGAAACAAACCCTTTATAGAGTAATTATGTTCCTGGTCGTTGGTCGGGATTCTGAGTTCCTGGACATGAATCTGGTTCAGAAGGCTGAACCAAACAAACCCTTTAAGAAAAGGGTTTTTATCATTTCTGCCATTAGTTGTATCCCACTACTCATTTTTGCCATTAAAAATTACAACTACTCAAAAATGCCATCGATTCGTGAGATGCTAACTCAAAAATGCCATTAGATATCTCAAAAATGCAATCATTCCGTTAGATGTTTGCTCAAAAATGCCATTAGACACTGCTATTTTCACGTCAAACCCGTCGACCATGTTATATGACAAAAATAAGTCTAGACCCACATGTCAGTTCTCTCTATCTCACAATGATAAGTGTGGCCCCACTTGTCAGGAGTAACCAAGCGAATAATTTTACAGGAAAATAAGAACGTTGTTGGGAACAAGTGGACCCCACACTTTATTGTAGTGAGATAGAGGGAGAGCTGGCATGTTGGTTCATAGGTATTTATGTCATTATAACATGGCAAAAGAGATTTGAGATCACAATAATGGTGTCCAGTGGCATTTTTGAGCATGTGTCTAACGAAGCGATGGCATTTTTGAGCAGTTGAAATTCCTAGTGGCAAAACTGAGTAGTGAGACACAACCGGTGGCATAAATGATAAAAACCCTTAAGAAAAAGGGTTTCCACCCGCTTTATAGATAAAGCATTACTGAACAACCGAATCCTGCCGATACACACACACACAAACGCATCACACACACCCAAGGCTGGATACAAGGATGCTGATAACAGCAACACTACCCCAACAAAATCCTAGCCAACATTAGATGAACATAATAAGCACTACTACGAAGATGTCGGGGCCCTCAACCGTGGGCGGGCCACCGCGAAGAGGAGAAGCCGTGTAGGACGAACAATAAGCTCCAAAGCGACGCCTTCAGCAAGGGAACGGCACCATCGTGTCGCCACCGCCCAATTCCAGGATTAGAGTTTCCCCCGGAGCACTCCGACGACAAATGAGATGCCGTGACGGCGCCTTCAAGAAGGGGACGACGCTAGAACGCCGCTGCCGTCGGCCTGGCAAAGTAGAACGGGTTTTCACCCCGGCCAACACTCATCGTCACCGGATTGGCTGTGTGTAATGGCCGACTGTAATTTCATTTCGCATAAAAGCTAAAGAAAACAAAAAGACTAGGTGTCATGAATAAAAGTTACAGTAAGCATTGTTCAAAATGAGTATGTATTAAAAGTAGTTCAAAATCTGCACAACTCAACGTTTCTCTGATGGGCTGGGCTTTGGTCATTCGCGTGCCCAGCTACATGGGCCAAGGACCCTTCTTCGATGCTCTGCTCTCTGCTCGAGGAAGCGCAGCACTGCATGCCTGCTTTCTAATTAGTCCCACCTCGCTAGCTTAGGCAACACTATACCCGTTTATATGGCGAGACACGGCTATTTGTAGCACGACCTTACTTGAACAGGATCTATTCTATAGGCTCATACCGCTGCATCCTTTACCAATAAGGAGGCAATCACTTCAGTCTGGTTGATGCATTCTGACCTCTGGGCCAGAGCCTAATTAACAGCCAGGATCACCTAATGGGTGCAGGGTGGCTTGGAGGTTGTCTGACAGACTACAGAAAAACTTTTTGTTTTTTGCAACTCCTTTCATCAAGTCTTTTTACCTTCTGGCAACCAATTCTCTACACAAAATCTTTTTGTTTTTTGCAACTCCTTTCATCAAGTCTTTTTACCTTCTGGCAACCAATTCTCTTGGAAACTATGCATGACTCATTTCTACAATAGATCTAGAATGCAGGTACATTTTCATCTCTTTTGAACTTGTTTAAACAACAAATCTCCCTCCTTAATTACACATCTGAAACTATGTATTACAATATTAGTAGTGCCAGTGAGATAAGATGCACCCACTTTATTTTTAGCTGCACTAGTACTAGTCACTAAAAAAATATCCGAAAGGTAACAGAAGCCCACTGACCACTTGCATGATCCATACACATATCTACACCTGTTCCTGGAGATCGAACGCGGAAATATTTTGCTTCACGGCTCAAGCTTTTATACAACACCTACCGGTCCATTGATCACATGCTTTCCTTCGTTTGTTGCCGAGGCCGATTCGGCGTCTTTATCCGACACGACGTGTCATACTGCATCCAGTGTGCAAAGTAACCAAGATTCAGCTAGTGATTCTCTTACTACAAGTCCAGCGGATGATCGTCTGAAATATGCCACCGCTGAGAGTGATAGTAGCAATGAGATGTTCACTACTGAACTGGGAGAGAAAAGTGACCAAGATGGTGTGGAACTAGTGGCTGAACAAGTATGTTCAGGAAGGAAATGGGCGCAGAGACTGATTTCTGCAGAACTCGTCTTCGTACATAGGACCTGAATACCTATTTCTTCACACACAAATTATTTGGCATACATCTGTGTTACATCAAGTTGGTAAGCCAAATGCTCTCCTTTCAACACTTTCCTTTAAAGAATATTTTTTTTTGAACTGTCACCGGGGAAGGGATAGCGATCCCTCCACCTGAATTTATTACCAAATCATCACCATAGGGGGGAGGTCCTCCTTTTTACAGCAGCAACGCACATTTAGAGGGGGAGATCTAACAACGCCCAAACTAGATCACCGCATCAACGCACACACCCATGCATCAACATGCCAGCGATCACGTGGACGTAACCGTTCCCGCCAAAGAATAGCATCCTCGCGACAGCAGCTTAACACCCGATCTAGAGACGGCACCATAGCTTGGAAGACCACGCCGTTCCGATGCTTCCATAGGTGCCAGCAGTAGAGGAGGACAAAGGTGTCCGGGGAGGCATCTCCAACAGCCGCCCTCACATCAAGGATGGGGAGCCGCTCCACCGAAGTGTCCGCTGCGATCACCACGCCCCCCACGGCGCGCCAGAACGTGCGTGCAAACGGGCAGCCAAACATCAGGTGGTCCGCAGTTTCCAGCTCAGCCGAGTAGACGGGGCAGCCGGCCCCCGCACGATCAACAATGGTTTTCCGAAGGAGGACATCTCGAGTGTTGACCCGGCGATGGACTAGCAGCCAACAGAAGAATTTCACCCGCGACGGCGCGCGCCCCCCAGATGAAGGCCGCGTGTGGCGAGAGACGCCCGCCGAAGCGCAGCAGGGCGTAGGCACGGCTCGCAACAAGCCCTCCGGACCGTGGGTGCCCAGAGCGGCAGCATCCTCTCATCCACGCCCGGCGTCGCGGGGGCATCAGGAAGGATGGCAAGGAGGGCCGCACGCTCCCGAGCACCAGCCCCGGTGTACCTTGGCACCAAGATGCGGTCGAGCCCGCCTCCCCATACATGCGACACGGTGGCCTCGGGGCACGTGGTGTGCGAGTATAACGCCGGGAAGGCCACACTCAGGGGGCCGCAAGGCAGCCACCAGTCGAGCCAGAAGGAGGTTCTTCGCCCGTCATGCACACTCACGCGAGACATGGCACGGTAGAGCGGCAGCATGCCACGCAGGGAACGCCCATGCGCCCTGGCACGACGGCAGCTACCAGGGTGGAGAAGGGAGCGCCCGTTCAGCTCCGCCCATATCCACGACGCCCACGAGTGTAGGCGATGGAGCATCTTGAGCAGCAAGCACGTGTTCTGGGTAGCAAGGTCCCGCACCCCAACGCCCCCCTCGCTCTTCGCCCTGCAGACTTGGCTCCATGCAATCAGGCACTGGGCTCCCGTGGCGCGGTCGGCCGCATTCCACAAGAAGGCGCGACGAAGAGCATTCATGGATTTGACAACAGCCGACGGAAGGACGACATCGGCCATGGCATACGTAGGAAGCGAGTCCAGCACCGCATTGATCAGGACCAGGCGCCCCGCGTGGGAGAGAAGGCGCGCCCGCCACCCGGCCAGGTAAGCATCGGCCTTTGCGATCATCGGCGCGAAGTCGGCCGCCACCATCTTGTCCCATGACAGCGGCATGCCCAGGTAGGGTTGCGGGAACCCCTGTATAGAGCAGGAGAGGGCCCCTGCGGCCCCAGCCACCACGTCATCCGCAACGTGAATCGGCACCAAGGTGCTCTTGCCGTAGTTGATGCGCAGCCCAGTGGCCGCGGCGAAGTCGTCCAGGATGAGCCAGAGACGCGCCGCCGCCTCCACCGACGCGCGGATGATCATAAGGGTGTCGTCGGCATATTGGAGCACGATCGGAGGTTCCCCGTCCACCACCGGGTGCTTGAGCAGGGGGTCGCGCCGCACCATCCGTTGCAGGACGTCCGCCACCAAGAGGAAGAGGTAGGGCGATATTGGGTCTACTTGGCGTAGCCCACACCTAACCGGGAACCACGCCCCGGGCACCCCGTTGAGCAGCACGGCGGAGCGGGACGAACGAAGGATAGCATCCATCCATGCGCACCACCTCTCAGGGAAGCCGCGCAGCTCCAAGACTCGACGCAGACACTCCCAGTTGACAAAGTCGAATGCTTTAGTGAAATCCAGCTTGAGGACGAGGGCGGGGGCTTCCCTTGCACGGCAGCATTGTACCACTTCGGTCGCATAGACGAAGTTCTCAGAGATGCTGCGTCCCGAGACTTAGACGAATAAAGAATATTTTGAAACATTATCCACAAAATCATGTCCCAGATTAATGCCAGAGCAGTGTTAGGAGTACATAACGAACTGTCAGCTGAAACAGAGGTGATTCCTTGCTTCTACTGTCTGAAGACCACACATGACACATGAGTTCTTTCCTATGCCACATGGCGCTTGTATTCAGTCTGTCTGTTAACAAATACGAGTAGTAGCCAGATAAATAAATTTGACGGTAACAGAGAATCTTTGATTTTGAGAAGGAACTCTGCACCATTGACTTTGAGAAAACAGTAGGTGGTTTGCCTACTGAAGTAGTAGTATGTTGAGGAAGGAAAATGTGTGTAGAGAGTACCAGCAGAGTAGTGTTATATGAATGTTAACACCTGGAGCGGGGCACATGGTCCTTATTTTTGGTGCCACGAGACTTGCATCCCTTGCTGTTCTGTGGAGATGCATGCCATCAGACAGTGTCGAGCTCATAATCAAAGAGGCAGCCTCAATGATTACAATTCGATTAGTTCCCTCGAGTGGCAACAAGTGAAGAGCACCAGTGGTCTAGTGGTAAACTAGTACCCTGCCACGGTACAAACGCGGGTTTGATTCCCGGCTGGTGCATCTTTTTTTCCCTTGGGCCTTCTCACTTGTGTTGGCATAATTTTTGTTTTGTTTTGTGGGATTTTAGATTTTTTAACTGGCAACAAAAAATTGTGACTGAATCTTGTTTTATAACTAGAACAGTCCAGGCAGCAAAAAAAGGATGCTGATTATTAAGGAAACTAAATCTCGTTCTAGCCAAAAACACCCAAAAGTTTATATGTGGTGGCAATAAGACCAAAGAAGATGTACCCAGTCTAATTTTCTCCGCAGTACCACAAGTCACCGCGACATAACAAAAATGCACCCAGTCACCGCGACATAAGTGACCACATGCATGATCCATCCATCCACATATATATATCTACTACCACATATGCCCATGCGTTGCAACGAGAGAATTGTTAGATGTTCCTCATTTCACATAATCTGCTTTGCGTGCCACTCCGTGTCACTATGATAAACATAGCAAATAAGGTTACCTTCATCTCTAGCGACAGTATGAACTTAATGCTTACCAGAGTTTTCCTAAAGGAAAAAAAAATTAAGAATGGAGGCAAACTTTGTTAAACTTGCCAAACTTGTGCTATTTTTTTTCTTTGAGAAACTTAATGTTACTTGTCTGAGGTATCCAAAAAACTATAGCTCTTATGACAAGAAGATACAGAAAAAGATTGATTAGTATGAAGGAACTTATGTTAAACATGAAGAACTGGTAATTCTTTTATTTCCTTTCGACAACTTTACCTTACTCGATCAACTGGCATAAGTATAGATAAATAGGATGTGTGTATGAAAATACAGAAAATGTTGAAGGTAAGATATTTTTGACAACCAACTAACAATATTAATTTGCGGGCCCAACTATATTGTGAATTTTCAGCAAAATGTATGGTTTGTTGCCTGAAAGCTACATTTTGTTGTGTTCACATATGAATTTTCAACTGTCTAGATGCATAACAATTTTTTTAGTGAGAATCAGTCAGTACTGCATACATGAAGCTCTCACCTTGAACATAACTTGAGGCACTTTTGCATGCCATATCCCAAGTTCGGTAACAACAAACATAATGGAGACACATATTTTCAAAATCTCACCTTTACAAAATCATTCAGAAAAAGTAGAAGCATATATCTGACAGTATGCTTGACACAACGGTTGTTGATATGGTTCAAGTAGATGGTAACACCAGGACGTGTACAAGGATTAATTTGAAACATGAAAAGGCATGATTCTCTGTCCCTAGTTTGTACTATTTCTCACCTTTTCACCATTCTTCTAGTACAAAGCGACACACAGCTTGATGACGCGTGTCTGAAAAAAGAACACTTTAAAATATGACTCTGTCCACGTTGTCATCTTTCGTTAGAACTTTATAAGGTCCTTAGCATCAGGTCGAGCTTGCTGGCAGTAAAAGGAATGATTTAACAAAAGAAATGAAAAAATTGATGTTAGTGTTTGAGAATACATATCCATGCCAATTTGACAAAATGATTTGCAGAAGTTTCTTTCATGTGAACAAAACCCTGGAGAATCTGAACATGAACAACCTGATACAGTATCGTAAGTGACGTATACTTTCACAAAAAGTATACTTTCCTATACATACTCTATTGCAGGTTATAAAAACCAGAATATAATTTGATGCTGCAGGATCAGGATCTTCAAATTATTACTACGTTTGCTTATGTGCAGTACTGCTACCCTTGCTTATCTACAGTACTGCTAGCCTTGCTTAGCTGCATTTCTAATAGCAAGGTATATAGTCATTATTGATCAGTCAATCATATATGGACGTTACAACCAATTGTGTTGGATATTCCAAACTCCCCACCTGACACGTATAATGTTTAGAGTTGAGTCCTAGACTTTCTACGTGAGTTAGTACTACAAGGAGTCCTAGTTGGAGTCAGGTTGCAGATTAGTCGGTATGTGTCCGTGTGAGTCAAGGTCATGTAATCTGCATCTTATAAATAGAAAAGCAAAAACAACCGATGAAGCCCACGGGCTGAGGCAAAACAAATACTCTCTCGTGTGCGTACGTGTGTTTCGGCCGTCTCGGCGAGTTGTGTTCCATCGAGGTTGATTACGGCGACTTGTACGTGCATGTGCTAGTGGACGTGGGAATTGATCCAGCTGGGTGCTTGCTTGCTTGCTTCTAGCTCTGTACGTGGTTCAGTCCTGAGACTAGTTGCACCAGCGTACTGTAGGTGATCTGATCTACGGCAAGCGGCGAATTCCCAACAAATTGAATAGTGTTGCAATCCAAAACCGGATTAATAACACATGAATATTCGAATCTAACCTGTATATGCGAGTCAAGTCAGATCAATCACATGTCACAAAAAGAGTCAATCGATTAACTTCTCAAGTTTATCATAAATATAGTCAAGGCTATATCATGTTCAGAACTTGAGGCTTCCTTAATTAAGAATCATATGTAGTTAAGTCTGTATCACGCACCTCTCGTGGTCCTCTCATAGATACACATGCTGACATGCCTGTATCACCTTCAAACCTTAATGCATCCTCAACTCCTCTCATAGCTACATCTAGAGAATTTTGTCTAACAATTAATTAACTGGCCGGTAGATAGAAGACCAATACGTGAAACTCAAGACACGCCACACAACATGAATTAGCAAGTCTGACCTGAAGCAATCGACGATGCACTGCCGCTCCTCGTGACTCGTGAGTTTTGCCCTTGGCCTTCCCTTCCTGCCCACCTCCTTCTCCCCATCGTCCTTGGCTGCTGGAAGCACATGCAGAAGCAACAGTCCGCACATGGCACTGTCAAAGACGATTAGGGCGCAAAAGAATTGGGATCTCATCACACAGTGTGGAGCATGCCTGCAGCTGTAGACCTGTAGTGCAGCAACACATGCAGCACGCACGCATGCACACCGGTCAGGTCTGAAGATGGCGGAGCAGCTGGCCTCCCACACGCATGGAACTCTTCTCGTCGGCAAGCCCGTTCGTTGGTTGTGCAGCAAGCTCTGTGTTTGCAAGGGAGAGGGGTGGCGGCTGGGAAGGGATGTGTCGCGAGCGGAACATGACATGCGCAGGTGGGCATCAAGGCGGTGCAGTCGAGGTCGGCGGGATGCTGAGCACAGAGGCGCCCACCTCATCCACCATCTCCCCATGATCCTCTCCAAACTCCTGAAACTCATTGTCCCAGCCGCCGCCGGCACCGCCGTCTCCACCTGATCCACTCCAACTCCCAAACCTCACTATCCCAGTCGTCGTGGTGCTCGTGTTCCTTCTAATCGTAGCAATCGGCGATGGAGCATGGAGGCCTGAAGGCAGCTTGAACTAATCCTTGCCGGCGGGTTTGTGGCTTCATGCAGACCTGCCTGTATAATTTGTCTGCCCTGTCACCACTGATGCCGGCACATGTACAAGAACGCAATGTTGGAATTCGACTACAGGATCGATTACATTAAATTACAATGAACACGCACGCACAAAAAATTAATAGCCAAGGGCTCTTGTCATGCCCTTTGTTTTTCCTCTTTTTATTTTCTATTTTCTCCCAATCTGATACAAACCTCACGCAGGTCGTGCATATATATATGCAGACTGCCGAGGCCAAAGCTTAACCGACTCAACATATCCTAAACTTATACAGACTTTGACACGTCTAAGCAAACCCACTAGGACTCTAGCCTAAACCTACTTAAACTACCACAACCTGACTCATGTACTAATCCCAGCCGGACTCTGCTAGCTAGTACAAGATCCACGTAGCCGTGACATGCAAGCCAAGCAGCACACGGCAGCCAGCAAACTTGCACCTAACTAATTAATCAACCAGACAAGATTACTACTAACATTCTCTTCCTAATCTTGACATTTTGTCTTCTGTGCTTTTCTGGTCTTGACTCGTTGTAGATTAACCCCTTGTCGACTTATCCGCTTGCACCACGACAAGTTAAATTGATAGACTCCATTGATCACAACAATCTTTCTTCCAATTTTAATTTAGCGAATTTACGGACCACCTCAAATATGCCTTGGACTACCCAGCCTCGCTAGTAACCTGTGGAACACACCACCCGGTGAACTTCATCATCCACCCTAGCAAGATACATGCCGACTCCTTGTGGATCACACCACCCTGTGCACTACACCATGCACCCAGCCTCATGTAGAGACATGGCCTCATTGAAGATACTCACCTTCACTGGTTTATCGCCCCCACATACTTGTACTTGATCCTCTCGTCGAGACACATAGACAACCTGGATGCGCTTCATCTTCAACTCCTCCTCACAGAGACGAGCACTTGGACATGACGACGCTGACGACTGACCGACCGTGCTAACCCGCATGACTCCTTGACTCTCTCCAACGACAATCTTGACGACTTCCCGGCACCGCACCATGGCACCAACGCTCCCGTCAATGATCTCCATCCGCCACCTTGCTGAAACAGCCCGCCGTCTCCCTCCATGTCGCTCCGTTGAACGACGATTGCCAGAACCATCTCATCGCTGCATCACCCAGCGACAACATCGCCTGCTCTTCCTTGTCGCTGCACCACCCAGCGACTATATCGCCCACCCCGAGGCGCTAGCAGATCGCCACCCCGGGGCAAGCGCGGCTTCAAATCAACCTTGCTCTGATACCAATTGTTGAAATTCAACCACAGAATCGATCACATCAAATCACGATGAATACGCACGCACAAAAAATTGATAGCCAAGGGCTCTTGTCATGCCCTTTGTTTCTAATCCTAGCCGGACTAATACTACTACACACAGCCAGCTAGCTAACACATTGTATGGTCCAAGTCAATTAGCAAACACACTAATTAACTTGCTTAGACTCAACTACTAATTTATACACGACTTTACCATAAGATTACCTAACACGCAACGCCATCGAGCACGTCCCCCAGACTCCAGCGCCCATGGAGCCGTCTAGGGCTAGATTGGGTTAGCCACGGCGGCATGAGCGAGGTGAGGCGGCGAAGGAGGAGGGGCTTGGGGTTAGGTCGAGAAAAGGAGAGGACGTCGGTCGATGTGGTGGCCGGCATTATTTTGATTTCGACCGGCGACCGGCGGAGCCACCGCACAGAGTTGAGCAGCCAACGATTTTAGGGATCTTTTGTTTTTATCTCGTTGAGATTCTTACCCAGGGACATATTGTTCTTTTTTGACGAATTGATCTCTTTTTTTGACGTGATGAGGAATTGTTCTGTTTTCTAAGAGAAAAATCGGGCTGGGAAGGAGAGAAAACTATGACAGGCTTCTTTGTTCTCACTTATGGATGGCATTGGTGGGTAATTTTCATCAACTTTAGACATACTTTAAATCTCAACCGTCAATCTTTAAAATTAATGGATGTAAAGGGGTGATGGATGAAGAACTATGAAATCTTCCGTCCTTTAATATTAGGTAAAGATAAAGATAAAGATTCATCTGGACCAGGCACAGGAGCTCAATCGCTCAAAGTTTTTGCTTCACGCAGTTCAGTCCCAAACTTTTACACAAAACACCCACCGATCCATGGACGGATCATATGCTTGGGTTCGTTCTCGTTGAGGCCGATTCGTCGCCTTCATCCGACACAACGTGTCACACTGTATCCAGACGCACGAACCAAACGACAGATTCAGCTAGTGTTCAAGGGCCGCTACAAGTCCAGTACATGGATCACCTGAAATTTGCCACTACTGAGATGTTTCACTACTGAACTGGGAGAAAAAATTCATCCAGATGGCGCTTAACCATTGGCCGACCAAATTTGTAGAGACTATCACTTCTGTGGTACCTTAATTCAGCATACCACATCCTTGGAACATCTCCAGCCGCGTCCCCGACAGGCCCCCTCAGACGTTTTTTTGTCGCGGGCGCTCAAAAAACGGCCCAGTCGCGTCCCCTGAAGCCCGTTTTTCACTGGTTTGGGCCGGAACTGACGCCGGCGAACTCAGGCCAAACCCGGCATGCTGGGGCGCTGGGGATGCCTGGGGCGCCGGGGAACGCGGTTTTGGCGCGAACGGGATGGACCCGCCGAGTTAGCGAGACACCGCTTCGTCGTACTCATCGCCTCGGTTCCCGTGAGAATCAATGCCAAGGCTGCCGCACTGCCGAGCCGATCAGCCTATATTGATGCCTCACAGGTGGCGCAGTGAAGGCGCCACCGACGCGTGTCCCGCGCGCTCCCGCCACGCGTCGCCCGGCATGCAGGCTCTCAACCCCGCTTCGGATACGAGTATAGAAAGCCTCTCGTCAAACCTGATGATGCGACAATTGCATGAATGGTACACGAAAACTTGCAGCGAGTCTGGTAAGGATACTTTGATGTTGGGAATTAAAGAGGAGCACAGCCTCGTTGGAACTGAGGTGATGTATGTCGAATTTGTGGAGTTACTCAAGTTATACAATCAAGCGGCCCTCGACAAACAACTCATGACTTGCTATTGTCTGTAAGTATTACTTCTGTAATTAAGTCTCTATAACTCAGCTATTTCATTGCATGTATATATAATTATCCTCACTATATTATGCACATTGAAGATCGTCGAATGCAAAAAAGCACAAATCTATGTCATTGGATTTATTAACCCACATACCATAAATGAATGGTCGGTTAAAAGAGAGTCAAAGATACTGAGAAGAACTTGCTACAATCCTTACTTAGAAGTCAAAACAAAGGGGAAATACTCTTTCCTTACATCTTCAAGTGAGTGTTACTGTCTTGTGCATATTCGGTTTCACTTACTCGAGGCTATAGTAAGTAATTGACGAGTTATGCATGCGTGCACAGTTTTCACTTTATTCTGCTAAAGATTAAGCTTGACCAGGGAGTAGTATTTGTCTTAGACTCAAGATGAAAAAATCCCCAGGACTACGCGGACATGATTGTAATGCTCCAAAAGTAAGTTCAATCGATCATTATCGCGCCATATTGGCAACTTTGTTCATTTCCTAATATCAAATAATTATTTTGTTTGTCTGGCAGGGTTTGGAAAAAGTTCACTGGAATTGTTCTAGGACTGTCGAGGGAGCTACGATTTACACACCCGAAAGTACGTAGTACTAGCTAGTTCCACGCATCTCCCATTGATTCTAGTTTCATCAATACCATTTATCATGCTTGATTATCAGTTTGATTGAACTCTATTTCTCATAAAGTGTTTGTGGCAGGAAGTCAGGAATGATATTTCTGGATACTACGTTTGCGAGTTCATCTACAACGCGACCTCTCAGCGAGGCTACTCTGAAAAACAATATGAAGTACGTAAACAATAATATTCACAATTTTATTTTATTACCATCATTTGTGTTGAGTTTCATTCATTCATATGTGTGTGTGTGTGTGTGTGTGTTGACCCACTTCCTCAAATTAGATATGGCAGATGCGGGATGAACTCCTACCACATGATCGCATACGAGCAATTTAAGAGGAATTGGCAGGATTCTTTATTGACCACGAGATCAATGAGAAGGGAGAATACCATCTAGAAATTGTTATAGACTTTAGATGTTAGGGATTGTAAGAGATGTTATATTGTATATATGTAGTAGCATCGGATAGATATACGAAAACTTGTTGCTTGACCAATCTCTCATAGAAAGAGAGATCACTTCTCTCTGTTTATGTTCATGACGATCTTGTGTAATTAATGGTTCCTTCATTTTCTTACTAGCTAGCGCGTCGAGTTCTCTCTATATGTGTAGTAGCTAGCGTCGACCAAGCACGGAGAAAGAGAGGTCACTTCTCTCTATTAGCTAGCTAACACAATATGAAACCCCTAAATTAACCCTACAAAATCCCTTAACCCCCTCTTCAGAAACAAAAACAAAAACCGCAGCTCCTGCCAGCTGCTGACGCGTGGATACCTTTTGGTCCCGATTGGTGTTACCAACCGGAACTAAAGGTCCTCCTGCCTGGGCGCCCCGCAGCGGTCACGTGGAGCCCCCACTAGTAGAAAAAGGCCCATTTGTCCCGATTCATAAGGCCCATTTGTCCCGGTTCGGGAACCGGGACTAAAGGGTCGGTACTAAAGCCCAATACCTTTAGTCCCGGTTCGGCTATGAACCAGGATAGATGGGCCCCCACGTGGCAGCTGTGGCTTGCCCAGGCAGGATGGCCTTTTGTCCCTTTTGGTAGCACCAAGCGGGACCAAAAGGCATCGACGCGTCACTAGTTCAGGGGATGGGGTTTTTGCTTTTTAAGGGGGGGGGGGGGTTGGGGTTTTGGGGTTTTTGTAGGGTTAATTTAGGGGTTTCATATATTGTGTTAGCTAGCTAATAGAGAGAAGTGTCCTCTTTTATCTCCGTGCTTGGTCGACGCTACGTACTATACGTATAGAGAGGACTCGACACACTAGCTAGTAACAAATGAAGGAAACCATTAAATACAGAAGATCGTCATGAACATATACAAAGAGAAGCGATCGACCTCTCCTTCTCCGAGAGATTGGTCGAACAACAAGTTTTCGTATATCTATCCGACGCTAGTGGCTACATATATACAATATAAGATCTCTAACAGTCCCCTAACATCTGAACTCAAGTTCCACATGGTATTCTCCGGCTTTATTGATGATGTGGTCAAGAAAAAATTCCGCCAATTCCTCTTGAATTTCTCGTATGCGATCTTGTGGTAGGAGTTCATTCTGCATCTCCCACGTCTAATTTGAAGAAAGGGGTCAATACATATATATGAATGAAACTCATCACAAATGATGGTGTAATAAAGTGAAATTGTGAATATTATTGCTTACGCACTTCAAATTGTCTTTTAGAGTAGCCCCGCTTATTTTTGCAAGTCGCGTTGTAGATAAAATTGCAAACATAGTATCCACGGTAATTATTTCGGGGTTCCTACAACAAGCACTTTACGAGAAATATAGGTCAATCAAACTGATAATGAAGCATTATAAATGGTATTGATGAAAGTAGCTAGAATCAACGGGAGATGCGCGGAACTGTAGTACTTACTTTCGGGTGTGTAAATCACAGCTCCCCCGGCAGTCCCAGAGCTTGTGCGGTGAATACTTTCCAAACCATGCGAGACAAACAAAACAATTACTTGATATCAGGAAATGAATAAGGATGCGGATATGGTGCAATAATGATCGATTGAACTTACTTCTCGAGCATTTTAGTCATGGCCGCATACTCCTCGGGATTTTTTCGTCTCGAGTCTAAGACGGTTACTAGTCCCTGCTCAAGCTTAATCTCTCGGAGAATATAGTGGAAGCTGCGCACGCATGCATAACTCATCAATTACATTACTATAACCTCAAGTAATAATGGAAACCGAATATGCACAAGACAGTAACACTCACTTGAAGTTGTAAGGAAAGAGTATTTTATCTTTGTTTTGATTTTGAAGTAACGATCGTAGCAAGTTGGCCTCGGTTTGTTTGGCATCATATTTAACCGTCCATTCATCTATGAGATTTGTGTTAATGAACCCAATATCATAGATTTTTGCCTTTCTGCATTCGACGATCTTCAATCTGCATAATATAGTGAGGATAATTATATATACATGCAATGAAAGAGCTGAGCTATATATAGAGACTTAATTACAGAAGTAGTACTTACAGACAGTAGCAAGTGATGATTATTTTATTGAGGGCCTTTTGATTGAAAAACTGGAAGAACTCCTCAAATGGAACAGACAATAGATCAATTCCAACGAGGTCGTGCTCCTCTTTAACTCTCACCGTCAAAGTATCCTTCCCAGACTCGCTGCAGGTTTTCATGTACCACTCATGGAATCTTCGCATCATCGTTGTTAGAGGCGGATGACCAGGTTTGATGAGAGGCTTCCTGTACTGGTATTTGAAATCGTCCACCTCCATTGTACCAAAATGTGCATCATCGGGTAGGTAATCTCCAGGATTGGTACCGGGCACCATCCTTGGAAGATTAGCGACGATATCGCTAGACACCTTGAGTGGGGGGCACGATTGGTTCGCTTGTTCGCCGAGCTGGGGAATTTTTTCCCACTTCTTTGTGCTGCTATCCTTCGATCACTTCAAGTACTTCCCGACCGCTCCGCTTTGATGTATGACCTTTAAATAATGCGCTCATAGTTGGTTTGCGACGGAGATGGTGGTGGTCGCTTCAGGGCATCGATAGTGCGCTGAACTTTCACGGGATCTATCTTCTCCTCCGGAGGTGGATGCCTCATAGCTCTTCGCATTTCAAAGACATCCCTCACTTGAGCTTGACAGATCTCCGCGTTTTCCTTCTCGGTCATCTTGTATGGTGACTTCTCTGTAGGCTTGAGAGATGGACCGAATCTATATTGCCTCCCGCCTCTGGCTGTACTGCTAGAAGCCGAAGCAGCCGAAGCGGCGGCGGCTGTCTTCCTTCATTGCTTACGAGGCGGAGAAGGAGGCGGCATGCTACGATGCGTCGGAGCAGCTGGAGCGGCGGCGGCTGTCTTCCACTCTTGCTGATGAGGCGGAGGAGGAGGCGAGCTGCTCGGACGTGTCGGATGAGGAGGAGAAGGAGGCGGAGTGCCGCCACGCGCCGGAATAGCCGGAGAGGGAGGCGGAGTGCCCTGATCACTCGCCGCAGGAGGAGGAGGAGGAGGAGGAGGTAGAGGCGTCCAGTTCAGAAGGTTGATGAGCTCCTTCTGCCATAGACATGGAGTCTTCAGAGCAAGACCCAGCCGAGTCTCCCCTTAACCAGTAGGGTGGTCAAGCTCGAGCTTATCAAATCCCTCCGTTGTTTCATCCACCATGACAACAGCATATCCTTCTCGAGTCGGAAGGTAGTGAAAAGTTGCGCTGGGTTCAAGAGCTGCAACAGAGCCGACAGCCGTCTTGACTTTGAAGTTCTGCCATTGCGTCATAAGGTGGCAATCTTGAGCCTCCGTGATAGCATCCACGGGGTAGCTAGCAGGAGCCGTGAAGTCAGGCTGCTGAAGGAGCTCGGTGGAAGCCATGCTGCTTCTCCGCTGAGATGGCGGGGTAGCTTCTGTGGTAGCTCCGGCAGGTCTCTGGCTATGAACTGCTTGTTCCTCTTGCGCTCGTACCCTTGCATTCAGCTCCTGCAGTTCGGTCTGCTCCACTTTCCTCTTCCTCTCCCGAGTTATGTAACCGCCTGCTCCGGGAAACCCAACCTTCCATGAAACGGAGCCTGGCATGCCTCGTGTTCGTCCAGGGTGCTCAGGATTCCCGAGGGCCTGTGTGAGCTCGTCGTTCTCTCTTTCGGGAACGAACATCCCTTGCTGCGTTGCGGCAATATACTGCTGAAGCTTCTTGACGGGTATTTCTGGTTGCTGGTTCGTTCAAACGCACTTCCCTATTTCAGGGTCCAAGGTTCCCCCAACCCTGAAGAACCATGTCCTTGAACGGTCTGGCCAGTTCAATGTATCTGGTTCGACCCCTTTATCATGCAGGTCATTCTTAGCCTTGTCCCACAACAGTCGAGCTTTGAGGTAGCCACCTGACCCCATGCAATGATGAAGCTCCTTCTTTGCAGCATTTATCTTGTTTTTCACTGGCATCTTCTTACTCTTGTCCGATGTCTTATGGGCCACAAATGCGGGCCAGCGATCTCTTATCTTCTCAAATCGGCCGGTGAATTCTGGAGTCTTCTCTTCGTCGACAAACTTTGATTTCAACTCATTCTTCCACCTCCTGAATAGACTTGCCATCTTCTTAAGAGCATGAGCCTTGACAAATGGCTCTATAACTGGCTTCTCCGGATCCTCCTCTGGCGGTAGGGTGAAATTTGCCTTCAGCGCGGTCCAAAGATCATCTTTCGGCCTATCGTTGACATAAGACACTTCAGGGTCTTCGTTCTTAGGCTTATACCATTGGTGGATGCTGATCGGGATCATGTCCCTAACAAGAACCCCACACTAAGAAGAAAATGATTCCTTGGTCTGGTTGGGTTCAATCGGTTGGCCATCGTCCGCGATTGCTGTGATCGTGAACCTTTCATCCTGGCACAACTTTTTCTTCGGGCCTCGTCTCGTTACCAAAGTTTGGCTCGATCTGGAGGGCTAGAAAAGAAGAAAGAAGAGAGTTAATATGTGTACATACCAAAACAATGAATGCATCAATTAGCTAGTCAGCACAGGCTTAATTAATATATATACCTGGCCGGACTCCGTTCGGTCACCGGGGCCGTCATCACGGTCTCCTTCTTCCAACGGCATTCGGTCACGGGAGCCATCATGATCATGTCCTTCCTCCTCCATTGTTCGATCACCGGAGCTTGCTTCACCCTCTCCTTGCAGACCATCGGTGTCGTTGAGATACAACAAGACATCACCTCCGACGAGGATTATGTCCACCAACAGCTGTTCTGCTGCCAAGTCTCGGTGCTCCGTAGTTTCTGCAAATATTACAACATGACAATTAATATACAAACATGACAGATGGATATATTAATGGCAAATGTAGACCTAGCTAGCTAATCACAACAAGGAATCATATTAGTGGCCTAGACGACAACGCTCTTTTAACTTGGTAAATTTGGGTGGCCTCGACAACGCTTCTAGGGTTTGGGCCAGACCGCCTCTCTCATGATTGTCCGACGTCTGGGCCAACAAGGGATTTAACAAAATGGCGCCATTCTGGATGTGCAGAAAATGGTCCATATTTTTCCTAATATCATCTAACCTTCTATATGTCATGTTGTCTAGTGTCATTCAAGAAAACCATGACTTCATCATTAGCCAGAAATGACAAGCGCATAATGGTACGAAGCTCTTCAAAGTTGTTTTGGAACAGAGTTCCCGATAGAGTAATTCACTTTTTGGTACAAAGTTCAGCAAGAGCCTTCCGAATATCGCTATTTGGAAGGCCTTTGCTGAAATTCATACCAAAAGGCGAATTATTCTATCAGGAACTCTATTCCAAAACAACTTTGAAGAGCTTCGTAGCATCATACGCCTCTTACTTCCAGCTAATGATGAAGCCATGGATTTCTGCAATACTTTGATAGACAACGTGACATATAGAAGAATATATATATGGATGAGATCAGAAAAAAATGGATCAACTTGTGCACATCCATAATGGGGGCATTCTTGATAAATATGGACCCTCGACCCCTGGACGACCCTCGAGCCTCGACCGCTCGGCGACCCTCGACCCTCTATACTAGTTCACGACCCTCGACCGCTCGGTGATCCACGACCCTCTACCCTAGTTCCCGACCCTCGACCCCCTCATGTCACGTTTGTCTAGTGTCAAAGGATTCAACAAAACCATGTCTTCATCCTTAGGCGAAAGTAACAGGCGCATGATGGTACGAAGCTCTCCAAAATTATTTTGGAATGGAGTCGAGGATAGGATAATTCTCTTTTTGGTACAAAGTTCGACAAGAGCCTTCCGAATATCGTTATTTGGAAGGCCTTTGCTGAAATTCGTACCAAAAGGTGAATTATCCTATTCGGGACTCCATTCCAAAATAACTTTGGAGAACTTCGTACCATCATGCCACGGTTACTTCCGGCTAATGATGAAGCCATGGATTTCTTCAATACTTTGACTCAAGGCAACCTCTCGACCCCTCGGCATTCCCCGACCCTTGACCCCTCGACAACCCTCGACCCTCGAACCCTCGGCGACCCTCGAACCCTCTGCGTCCCTCGAACACTCGGCGACCCACGAACCCTCGGCGAACCTCGACCCCTCGGTGACCCTCGACCCTCTACCCTAGTTCCCGACCCTTGACCCCTCGACGACCCTCGACCCTCTACCCTAGTTCCTAACCATCGAACCCTTGGCGATCCTCGACACCCTCGTTCCCGATAAAAATTAAGTAGAGGAAGAAGATGAAAAAAAGAGGAGAAGAAGAAAAAGAAAAGGAGAAGAAGAAGGAATAGAGGAGAGGAAGAAAAAAAATAGTACTCTATTTTTTTCTTCTTCTCCTCTATTCCTTGTTCTTCTCCTCTTTTTCTTTCTTCTTTTTCCTCTTCTTATTTTTTCTCCTCTTCTTCCTCTCTTCTTCTCCTTCCTCCTCTTCTTATTTTCCTTTTTCCTCTCCTTATTTTTCTTCTTCTTCCTTCTTCCTTCTTCCTCTTTTCTTCTTTTTCCTTATTTTCCTTTTTCCTCTCCACTAACCTAAAATGTAACTTTTACATATATGAACATACATATGCAATTTTTTTTTGTCTAAAAATGCACATATATATGAACATATACATCAATTGATAAAAAAATCTATGAACAAAAATAAATCATACATCAATGCATACGTATCCATTGATCACACATACATATGCATATACATATACACAACATCCATATATATACATCAATGAACAGGCCGGGGCGGCGGTGGCGCGCGGCAAGCAGAGCGGGCTGGGGCGGCGGCGGCGCCGCGCGGCAAGCAGAGCAGGCCGGGGCGGCGATGGTGGCGCGCGGCAAGCAGAGAGGTAGGGGCGGCGGCGCGGGGGACGGGAGGGCTCACTGGGCGGCGACGACGAGGTCGGGGTAGAGGGCGGCGCTGGCAAGGACGGGGCAAAGGGCGGGGCAGAGGGCGTCGACGTGCGTGGTCGGGGCAGAGGGCGTGCTACCTCTTGAGCAATGCGTTGGTTTTCCCCGAAGAGGAAGGGATGATGCAGCAAAGTAGCGTAAGTATCTCCCTCAGTTTCTGAAAACCAAGGTATCAATCCAGTAGGAGGCTACGCGCGAGTCCCTCGCACCTGCACAAAACAAATAAATCCTCGCAACCAACGCAAGTAGGGGTTGTCAATCCTTATAAGGCCACTTATGAGAGTGAGATCTGATAGATATATAAGATAATATTTTTGGTATTTTTATGATAAAGATGCAAAGTAAAATAAAGGCAAAGTAAATAGCAAAGTAAATAACTAAGTAGTAGGAGATTAATATGATAAAGATAGACCCGGGGGCCATAGGTTTCACTAGTGGCTTCTCTCAAGAGCATAAGTATTCTACGATGGGTGAACAAATTACTGATGAGCAATTGACAGAATTGAGCATGGTTATGAGAATATCTAGGTATGATCATGTATATAGGCATCACGTCCGAGACAAGTTGACCGACTCCTGCCTGCATCTACTACTATTACTCCACTCATCGACCGCTATCCAGCATGCATCTAGAGTATTAAGTTAAAAACAGAGTAACGCCTTAAGCAAGATGACATGATGTAGAGGGATAGACTCATGCAATATGAAGAAAACCCCATCTTGTTATCCTCGATGGCAACAATACAATACGTGCCTGGCTGCCCTTACTGTCACCAGGAAAGGACATCGCAAGATTGAACCCAAAGCTAAGCACTTCTCCCATTGCAAGAAAGATCAATCTAGTAGGCCAAACCAAACTGATAATTCGAAGAGACTTGCAAAGATAACCAATCATACATAAAAGAATTTAGAGAAGATTCAAATATTATTCATAGATAGACTTGATCATAAACCAACAATTCATCGGTCTCAACAAACACAACGCAAAAAGAAGATTACATCAAATAGATCTCCACAAGAGAGGGCGAGAACATTGTATTGAGATCCAAAAAGAGAGAAGAAGCCATCTAGCTACTAACTATGGACCCAGAGGTCTGAGGTAAACTACCCACACTTCATCGGAGAGGCTATGGTGTTGATATAGAAGCCCTCCGTGATCGATGCCCCCTCCGGCGGAGCTCCGGAACAGGCCCCAAGATGGGATCTCGTGGATACAGAAAGTTGCGCTGGTGGAATTAGAGTTTTGGCTCCGTATCTGATCGTTTGGGGGTACGTAGGTATATATAGGAGGAAGGAGTACGTCGGTGGAGCAACAGGGGGCCCACGAGGGTGGAGGGCACGCCTGGTGGGGGTGGGCGCGCCCCCCTACCTCGTGGCCTACTCTCTTGTTTCTTTACGTAGGGTCCAAGTCTCGAGGGTCTTGTTTGTTGAGAAAATCACGTTCCCGAAGGTTTCATTCCGTTTGGACTCCGTTTGATATTCCTTTTCTTCGAAACCCTAAAACAGGAAAAAAACAACAATTCTGGGCCGGGCTTCCGGTTAATAGGTTAGTCCCAAAAATAATATAAAAGTTGATAATAAAGCCCAATAATGTCCAAAACAGTAGATAATATAGCATGGAGCAATCACAAATTATAGATACATTGGAGACGTATCAAGCATCCCCAAGCTTAATTCCTGCTCGTCCTAGAGTAGGTAAATGATAAAAACAGAATTTTTGATGCGGAGTGCTACTTGGCATAATTTTAATGTAATTCTTCTTAATTGTGGTATGAATATTCAGATCCGAAAGATTCAAGATAAAATTTCATATTGACATAAAAATGATAATACTTCAAGCATACTAACTAAGCAATTATGGCTTCTCAAAATAACATGGCCAAAGAAAGTTCATCCCTACAAAATCATATAGTTTAGTCATGTTTCATTTTCGTCACACAAGAATGCTCTCATCATGCACAACCCCGATGACAAGCCAAGCAATTGTTTCATACTTTAGTAATCTCAAACCTATAAACTTTCACGCAATATATGAGCGCGAGCCATGGACATAGCACTATGGGTGGAATAGAATATAATGAGGGGGGTTATGTGGAGAAGACAAAAAAGGAGAAAGTCTCACATCAACGAGGCTAATCAATGGGCTATGGGGATGCGCACCGATTGATGTTAATACAAGGAGTAGGGATTGCCATGCAACGGATGCACTAGAGCTATAAATGTATGAAAGCTCAACAAAAGAAACTAGTGGGTGTGCATCCAACTTGCTTACTCACGAAGACCTAGGGCACTTGAGGAGGCCCATTGTTGGAATATACAAGCCAAGTTTTATAATGAAAAATTCCCACTAGTATTTGAAAGTGATAACATGAGTGACTCTCTACTATGAAGATCATGGTGCTACTTTGAAGCACAAGTGTGGCAAAGGATACACTACATGAAACAGGAGATTTGCCGTCAATACTGGTCTTTGCCGTCAGCATTTCATCAGGGTAGACGGCAAAGACAAATTTTGCCGACAGCGGCTGATGACAAAGAAGGGCTGACGGCAAAGACATACTTTGCCGTCTATAGAAAAAAACAAACGGCAAAGAATCTTTGCCGTCTGCATTTTTTTTACAGACGGCAAAGAGCTCACTTTGCCGTCTGTAGATAAAAACACAGACGGCAAAACAATTTGCCGTCTGTGTTTTTATCTACAGACGGCAAAGTGAGCTCTTTGCCGTTTGTGAAAAAATGTGAGACGGCAAAGAGAAAACACAGCCCACGGATCGATCCCACGGATCAATGACATGGCACCAATCCGCGGCGCCCACACCCGCCTCTCTCTCTCTCACCACGCGCAAACAACCCACCCCGGCTGGCCCACCACTCACTCCACCACGTCTTATCCTCTGCCCACCCCACTCCCTCTCGCAATGCACCACGACCACCCGTCCCTCTTTCTCACGGCGAGCGCCGCCCGGGTACGGCCGCCTCCGCGCGCCCCTTCCTCCTCCCGCGTCTCTGACGGAGCACGCCTCAGGCCTGCGTCTACCTACCGGAGCTCACAGCCGCCTGCGCGACCGGCCAGCACCTGCCTCCTACCTCCGCCCGCGTGTTCCCGCTGGAGCCCACCTCCGCCTGCGCGGCCGGCTGGCGCCGCCTCCACCCGCATCCGAGCATCACCGGGCGCCTCCCGCCTCCGCCCGCGTACGGACGCTGCCGCGCGCCCCTACCTCCTCCCGCGTCTCCGACGGAGTACGCCTCCGCCCGCATCTACCTACCGGAGCCCATAGCCGCCTGCGGGACCAGCTAGCGCCCGCCTCCGCCCACGTGTACCCGCTGGAGCCCACCTCCGCCCGCGCCTCCCGCCGCTGCCGCCGGTCGCCCTACCGGCCGTCGCAGGGAGCAGCACCGGATGCGGAGGGTCTCTGCGCTCGCCCCCATCGGGTGTAGGATGCCGAGCAGCTCCATGGCCCGCGCGGCTGCCGACGGGCGCTGGTCCACGCCCGGTGCAGTCTGCAGTAGGACGCCAGAGTTCTCGAGCCCTCTTTCGCTGTAGCATCGATGTGTAAATCGATTATGAAAATTGTTGATGTTGAGTTCTATAAATTGATCTATAAAAAATGTTGTAGATGCGCATTTTTGATGGTCAGCTGTCCTGTGAATCCTTATGATAATTTTGTTGTGTAAATCGGTCTACAAAGAATGCCATGGAAAATGTTTTGATGTTTAGTTGTCCTGTGAATTTTTTAAATTAAAAAAATATTTTGTCGTCTGTAAAGTAGTTCGGCTGATGGCAAAGATTGTGTTTTGGTTGACGGCGAAGATGTTTCTTTGCCGTCTGTTACTGAGATTGGCTGACGGCAAAATCTTTGTCGTCTTCCCGATAAAAAGCTGACGACAAAGTATTATTTGCCGACTTATCCTTTGCCGTCTGAGTTTGCCGTGTGCTTCCTGATGGCAAAATCTTTGCCGTCTGGATTAAGGTCTTTGCCGTCTGTGATCCACAGACGGAAAATTACCTATTTCCTGTAGTGATAGTAACATTGTCCCTTCTCTCTTTTTCTCTCGTTTTTTTCCTTTTTTCTTTTTTGGGCCTTTTCTCTTCTTTTTTAAGGCCTTTCTCTTTTTTTATTCCTCACTTGGGACAATGCTCTAGAAAATGTTGATCATCACACTTCTATTTATTTACAACTCAATGATTACAACTCGATACTAGAACAAAAGATGAATCTATATGAATGCCTCCGGCGGTGTACCGGGATATGCAATGGACCAAGAGTGACATGTATGAAAGAATTATGAACGGTGGCTTTGCCACAAATACTATGTCAACTACATGATCATGCTAAGCAATATGACAATGATGAATGTGTCATGATGAACAGAATGATGGAAAGTTGCATGTCAATATATCTCGAAATGGCTATGGAAATGCCATAATAGGTAGGTATGGTGGCTGTTTTGAGGAAGATATAAGGAGGTTTATGTGTGAAAGAGTGTATCATATCACGGGGTTTGGATGCACTGGCGAAGTTTGCGCCAACTCTCAATGTGAGAAAGGGCAATGCACAGTACCGAAGAGGCTAGCAAGGATGGAATGGTGAGAGTGCGTATAATCCATGAACTCAACATTAGTCATAAAGAACTCACATACTTATTGAAAAAATCTACAAGTCATCAAAAACCTCGGCACTACGCGCATGCTCCTAGGGGGATAGATTGGTAGGAAAAGACCATCGCTCGTCCCCGACCGCCACTCATAAGGAAGACAATCAAATAACACCTCCTGTTTCAAATTTGTTGCAAAATGTTTACCATACGTGCATGCTACGGGACTTGCAAACTTCAACACAAGTATTTCTCAATTTCACAACTACTCAACTAGCACGACTTTGATATTATTACCTCCATATCTCAGAACAATCATCAAGCATCAAACTTCTCTTAGTATTCAAAACACTCTTAAGAAAGTTTTACTAATCTTGAATACCTAGCATATTAGGATTTTAAGAAAATTACCATGCTATCAAGACTCTCAAAATATTCTAAGTGAAGCATGAGAGATCAATAGTTTGTATAAAACAAATCCACCACCGTGCTCTAAAAGATATAAGTGAAGTATTAGAGCAAAACTATATAACTCAAAAGATATAAGCGAAGCACATAGAGTATTCTAAAAAATTCCAAATCATGTATGGCTCTCTCAAAAGGTGTGTAAAGCAAGGATGATTATGGGAGACTAACAAGCAAAGACTCAAATCATACAAGACGCTCCAAGCAAAACACATATCATGTGGAGAATAAAAATATAGCTCCAAGTAAAGTTACCGATAGAAGTAGACAAAAGAGGGGATGCCTTCCGGGGCATCCCCAAGCTTTGGCTTTTAGGTGTCCTTATATTATCTTGGGGGTGCCATGGGCATCCCCAAGCTTAGGCTCTTGCCCCTCCTTGTTCCATAATCCATCAAATCTTTACCCAAAACTTGAAAACTTCACAACACAAAACTTAAAGTAGAAAATCTCATGAGCTCCGTTAGCGAAAGACAATAAAACACTAGTAGAAAACATGGCTTTGGTCCAGGGCGGGTCAGCCCATTAGTCCCGGTTCAGTCTAGAACCGGGACCAATGTGGGCATTAGTCCCGGTTCGTGAGCCCAGGGGGCCGGCCGGGCCACGTGGGCCATTGGTCCCGGTTCATCTGGACCTTTTGGTCCCGGTTGGTGGGATGAACCGGGACCAATGGGCCTCGCTCTTGGCCCACCACCATTGGTCCCGGTTGGTGGCTTGAACCGGGACCAAAGGCTCCCCTTTAGTCCTGGTTCATGCCACCAACCGGGACTAAATGGTCGGTCCTCGTTGCGATTCACAGTTTAGTCCCACCTCGCCAACCGAAGGGCGCCCATACTGGTTTATAAGCCTGTCCCTCTATGCATTGTTGAGCTCCTCTCAAAATGAAAATAGATGCCCCTATACAGGAAATTTGACCTAAATTCATAATGAATTTCTCTGAATTTCATGGAGATTGATTATGAATTTAGGTTGAATTTTCTCTATAGGCGCATCTATGTTCATTTTTTTAGTAATTTTAATCACAAACTTGAGATTCACACAAATTTCAAAGAATTCAAATTTTAACTATTCTAATTTGAAAACTAATGGCACTAGTAAAGTTAATCACAAACTTGAGATTCACACAAATTTCAAAGAATTCAAATTTTAACTATTCTAATTTCAAAACTAATGGCACTAGCAAAGTTAATCACAAACTTGAGATTCATACAAATTTCAAAGAATTCAAATTTTAACTATTCTAATTTGAAAACTAATGGCACTAGTAAAGTTAATCACAAACTTGAGATTCACACAAATTTCAAACAATTCAAATTTTAACTATTCTAATTTGAAAACTAATGGCACTAGTAAAGTTAATCGCAAACTTGAGATTCACACAAATTTCAAAGAATTCAAATTTTAACTATTCTAATTTGAAAACTAATGGCACTAGCAAAGTTAATCACAAACTTGAGATTCACACAAATTTCAAAGAATTCAAATTTTAACTTCTAATTTGAAAACTAGTGGCACTACCAAAGTTAATCACAAACTTGAGATTCACACAAATTTCAAAGAATTTAAATTTTAACTATTCTAATTTGAAAACTAATGGCACTAGCAAATTAAAGTAAACTATTCAAATTTTAACTATTCATAAACAAATTTTGTGACCTAAAATAAAAAATAAAGCAAAACACAAAAGAAAATGAATAATGCGGAAAACAAAACAAAAAATCTGGAAAAAAAATTACTTATATTAACAATAAGTATTTTGTTATAAGTAGAAAAAAATAAAATAAATAAAGCAACAAAGAATAAATTATGTAAGTATTTTATGTTCAAAACATTATAAGCAAAAAGAAACTTTAATAGAAAAAAGAATTATCATAAATATTTCTTTTGTTACAAACTAGTGATTCACATAAATTTCAAAGAATTCAAATTTAAATAATTCAAATTGGAAAATTAATGGCACTAACAGAAAGTTTATATTTTTTATTACCTAAAACCAAAAATAATAACTGAAAAACTAGTAAGTATTTTCCTGTTATTAAAAAAACAAAAAACTGGATTTTTTTTAAAAAATGCCGCCTACTGGGCCAACACAGCCTGCATACGACTAGAAACCCGCTAGTTGGGCCAGGATGCAGGCCCACAGTAGGCCCAGTAGGCCCATAGGCACAGATAGTGGATTTAGGCCCGTAAGCCTGCAGTAGAGAGGAGCTCGAAGTGGTCGGCTCCACAGGGCTTATAAACCACTCCGAGCCCCTCTCGGCTAGCAAGGTGGGACTAAACATCCCAACGCATGCGGCAGTTCCAGTACACGACCTTTGGTCCCGGTTGGTGGCACCAACCGGGATGAAAGGGAGCCTCTGGTCCCGGTTCGTGGCACCAACCGGGACTAAAGGCCGCCGCTTCCCGCCCTTTGGGCTGCCGAAAAGTGGCCTTTGGTCCCGGTTCGTGGCACAAACCGGGACGAAAGGGGTGCATTGGTCCCGGTTTGTGCCACGAACCGGTACCAATGGCTTTGCTATATAAGCAAAGACTTGGGAAATTTTCACATTTCCCTCGCAGTTGCCCCCGACGACGCCGAGCACATCGACGCCGCCAGGCTGCCCCAACGCCGTCCGCCGCCCCTGCCGTCGGCCCCGACCGCGCCGTCACCGTCGCCCGTGCCTCGCCGTCGCCGCCCCGTGCCCCCTGCCTCCTCGCCGCCGACGCCGTGCCCCTAACCTTTGCCGTCCGCCGCCCCTGCCGTCGCCCCTGACCGCGCCGTCGCCGTCGCCGCCCCGTGCCCCCCTACCTCCTCGCCGCCGACGCCGTGCCCCTCCTCGTCGATCGCCGCCCTGGCTTGCGTAATTTCCTAATTTAGAATGTATAGTTAATTTAGTTGTATAGTTAATTTAGTTGTACTTAATTTAGATGTATAGTTTAGATGCAAAAGTTAGAATTTTTTCTGTTCATACATTTTTTTGGTGATATTATTGTTGCATATGCAAAAGTTTGTGTGTTCATATATATGCAAATAATATGTAAATTTTTTCATAGAATTTTTATGATTTTTTTGTTGTAATTTTGTTCATAAAATTTTTATTATTTTTTCTGTTGTAATTTTGTTCATATTGTGTAGGAATCTGAACGTTATGTATGATCAAAGTCATTTATGTATATGTTCATATTTAGAAGAAAAAGAAGGAGAGAAAAAAGGAAAATAAGAAGAGGAAGAAGGAGAAGAAGTGGAGAGAAATAATAGGAGAAATAAATAAGAAGACGAAAAAGAAGAAAAAAAAGAAGAGAAGAAGAAGAATTCTTCTTCTTCTCCTCTATTATTCCTTCTTCTTCTCCTTTTTTTTCTTTTTTTCTTCTCCTTTTCCTTTCTTCTTCTCCTCTTTTTTTCTTCTTCTTCATCTTCTTCTTTTTTGTTATCGGGTATGTCGTTGTCGACATACCCCCCTCCCCGATAATTAACTTTTAGTAATTAGTACTACTTAGAAAGAGTTTAATGGAATTAGTTAGAACTAGGTAAACTTGTTTATTTTTAGTAAGTACTACATTATTCTATTTATTGTAAGTGCTTAGTAGTTGAACTAGTTGATTTAATAAAACTGGTTTATTTTACTATAGAAGTAGTTTATTTTTAGCAAGAAAATTAATAGAACTAGTTTATTTTTTTAGTTAAAGCAATTATTCCCGCATCGACGTGGACGATGCCTATCCCGCATCCTCGTCGTCGAGTCGGCGGCGGACGACACCTGCTTGACCAGATGGGCCATGTCCGGGACTGGGCTCCGCTGGGGTGGTACTGGGAGGCGCTACCTTCCGGGGGGCGTAGCTTGGTGAGGAGCCAGCCCGCCGTTGACCCGATCCTTGTTTGGTGGCGGTCGCGTGGGCCAGTGACGGTGCCGAGGCTTCCGGGCACCGCGGAGGTGGTACATCACCGTGTCAGCGAGGAGGACGAGCACGTCCGTCGCTACATGGTTGCGTTGGAGGGCATGTTCGAGAATACCTGCCAGGTTCTTCAGGGATCTCACTGGAGCTATGATCCTGTGATGGTTCCTTCCCTTTGGGTGTCCACCGCCCGCGCCGATACCCGTCGGGCGCTACGGTTCTAGCTGTACTGGTGATATGTATGATATATAGTATTCGACGTGTATTAGTGATAATATTCGATGTACGGACACATGGAGATGATGTAGTTTTTCTTATAATTGAAGGCATCCTAATTTGAATACTAGTTTATTTTGCGATTTGATTTTTCTTATTGAATGCTCAAATTGGAGAGCACTATGCAAGGCATATGCATATGATTAGTTGAATAATAATGATCTAATTTAGTCTTTGAATTATGAATGTATAGGAAATGTCATCATCCGACGACGAAAGTCTCCCGGGGGTGAGTGCGACAGGCCTCACCTGGACGATGGTCGGCGCTTCAGCATTAAGCTCGAGGAGACCTTCGAAGTTGAAACGGTACGCAACGACGACAAGTGTTTTTTTCATAATTAAGCATGACTTCAACTATTTCAACATGTAATTTTCATCTTTTACAATTCGAGTATAGTTTATCCCATGCCATGCAAGACGCTATGTCTTGGAGAGGATGGATTTTGAAGACCATGGAAATTTTGAAACGAAGAAAATTCACCTAAGGACCCATCATGATGTGGTTTTGAAGTAAAGTTGTATAATGCTGAGAGCGTAACTCATTTTGGTTGCAAAAATTGGGAAGCATTTTGCAAATTGTATGGTTTTGATGAGGGTATGCTTGTCACCATGGATCTTGGTGATCCTGAAATCGAGCATGACAATATGGACATTTGGGTCCTTGTTGATACTCCTCCAGTTCTACCGCTATGTGAGTTTCTCAAACATAGTTAATTATTAACTAATTTATATTGTTCATTTCAAAATAGTTGACAGCTTATTTTCATTGACAGCTTATTTTGAAGTATCAAAGAATGTGCAGAAGATGGTAGATAGAACTTACTACACCAATGGCTCTGAGTTAACTTACAAGGAGAAAACTCATCTGGTTGGATTTTGTAATGATCTTGAGAATTACAATATCTACAATCGAACTCCTCAACATTATGGTCAATACGTGCCACTGGTGCATGTGTTGAACTACGGTAACTACCATGGAGATACCCTGGTAAGTTTTTTTGTATTACGACATCCATGCATCTTTTTGCATACTTCTAAAACTAGTACATCATTGCTAACTACGAAGTTATTACTATGTTTTTCAACAGAGAATCCCAGAGGATTGTGTGCCTCATTTGATGTATCAGAATGGCGGCAGCCTTCGTGTTTTGAACATATATCCAGGTAATCCTACGAATCTCAACTGTCCATACCAGATTTCTAAAAGAAGTGGAGACATGACAATCAAAGGATGGAAAAAATGTATGGACAGTCGTAAGGAGCTTCTTGGAAGAAAAAGGAAGCGAGGCGCAAGAATTGGAGACAGGATGATCTCCATTCTTCATAATGGAGAGTAAGGGTCTATATTGTTTTATGCTATTTTACCTTAAGTTTGTTTAGGTCCTACCTGATACTGATGATCATGTGCTAAGAACAATTATGTAGGGTTGGGTTCGATGACTATGAGGATGATGATCATATGACTTATTATTAATAACGAGTAGAAGTTGTATGATGATGCTTGATTAATTAGTAGGACTTGTTATTATATATGATGATGTATGATGAGAGCATGCATGAGTTATTATATATATATCTGCGGGTGAAATGAACATAGCAGTAGCGTAGGTAAACCAAGGATGCAGATATAAGAGAGGACACTTCTCTCTATTAGCTAGCTAATAACAACCTAAAAATAACCCCCTAAACCCCTAAAACAGCCACTTTTTTAAAAAAAGAAAGAAAAACCTCAGCTCCAGCCAGATGCTGACGCGTGGAAGCCTATTGGTCCCGGTTTATGTCATCAACCGGGACCAAAGGCCCCCCTGCCTGGGCTGCCGACACTGCCCATGGAGGCCCATCAGTCCCGGTTCTGTATTGAACCGGGACTAAAGGGTCGGGGCATTAGTACCGACACTTTAGTCCCGATTCCGGAACCGGGACTAAAGGCCCTTACGAACCGGGACTATAGGCCCTTTTTCTACCAGTGAAAGACCACTTCAAGGTACTGTAATGAACTCATTATTTATTTATATTGGTGTTATACCTACTTTCTTCCAACTTCTCTATGGTTTAAAAACTATTTTAATAGCCATAGATTCATCAAAATAAGCAAACAACACACGAAAAACAGAATCTGTCAAAAACAGAATAGTCTGTAGTAATCTGTATATAGAGCAAGATATGGAACCCCAAAAATTCTAAAATAAATTTCTGGACGTGAGGAATTTATCATTTAATCATCTGAAAAAATAATTAACTAAATAGCACTTTCCAAATAAAAATGATAGCAGTTCTCATGAGCGCTAAAGTTTCTGTTTTTTACAGCAAGTTCAACAAGACTTTCCCCAAGTCTTCCCAACTGTTCTACTTGGCACAAACACTAATTAAACAAAAAAACACAAAAAAACATAGGCTAGATAATTTATTTATAACTAAATAGGAGCAAAAAGCAAGGAATAAAAATAAATTTGGGTTGCCTCCCAACAAGCGCTATCATTTAACGCCCCTAGCTAGGCATAACAAGCAATAATAGATCTAGGTATTGCCATCTTTGGTAGGCAATCCATAAGTGGCTCTCATAATAGATTCGTAAGGTAATTTAATTTTATTTCTAGGAAAGTGTTCCATTCTTTTCCTTAATGTAAATTGGAATCTAATATTTCCTTCCTTCATATCAACAATTGCACCAATCGTTCTAAGGAAAGGTCTACTAAGAATAACAGGACATGAAGGATTGCAATCTATGTCAAGAACAATAAAATCTACGGGCACATAATTCCTATTTGCAAAAATAAGAACATCATTAATTGTTCCCATAGGTTTCTTAATAGTGGAATCCGCAACGTGCAAGTTTAGAGAACAATCATCAAGATTACAAAAACCTAACAAATCACAAAGTCTTTGGAATCGTGGAAACACTAGCACCCAATTCATCATTATAAGCATCCTTTTGACAGAACTTTGAGCCTATATTCAGGAGAATATCCTATTTCATTATTTCGAATAGCCAAATCATCATTAAATTCAGAAGTCCTATTAACTAAAACATTGGTAGGAACCCTTTTTCTAAGATTTTCATTGAAAGCAACATAGTCTAGAGATTGAAAACGCATTATTTCTTCGTGATAAAAGAGGATGGCCTCTATGGGAGGACGGCAAGCATCCACCCTATAATGCGCAAAGATTTCTTTGGCCTCTTTTATTATGAATCTAAACTCATGAGCCAAAAAGATAGTAACGACACGCTTAACAGAAGAATGCTCAATATTAGAAAATTCTAGGAACATCCTTTGTATGGAAGGATGCATGTGCATGAATTGTCTTTCAAGTTCAACTATAAGCATGGCAATAGCGTCCGCAAGACTACTAGTTCTATGAAGTATAGAACTACCCATAGAGGGTAAAGCACCGACACAAGTAAAGAAATCTTGAATAAATCTTTTCCAATAATATTACCACTACCAACACGGAATCTTTTCATATGTGAGATCAGGGTTCTTTAGTAGGAGCATCAAAATTATTATTGACAATTGTTTCCCCAATTTCAGACATTGAGGCAGAAGGTAAAGGACTAGCCATAATGACAAGCAAAGATACTAACACACAAGCAATCAAAAAGCAAGCGGGCAAAAGGAGGAAAATAGAGAAAGAGAGGGAGGATAGAGAGAGAGGGCAAATAAAACGGCAGGGGTGAAGTGGGGGAAAGGAAAATGAGAGGCAAATGGCAAATAATATAATGAGGGAGATAAGGGTATATGATGGGTACTTGGTATGTTGACTTTTGCATAGACCTTCCCGGCAACGGCGCCAGAAATCCTTCTTGCTACCTCTTGAGCATTGCGTTGGTTTTCCCCAAAGAGGAAGGGATGATGCAGCAAAGTAGAGTAAGTATTTCCCTCAGTTTTTGAGAACCAAGGTATCAATCCAGTAGGAGGCTACATGCGAGTCCCTCGCACCTGCACAAAACAAATAAATCCTCGCAACCAACGCAAATAGGGGTTGTCAATCCCTATAAGGACACTTACGAGAGTGAGATCTGATAGATATGATAAGATAATATTTTTGGTATTTTTATGATAAAGATGCAAAGTAAAATAAAGGCAAAGTAAATAGCAAAGTAAATCACAAAGTAGTAGGAGATTAATATGATAAAGATAGACCCGGGGGCCATATGTTTCACTAGTGGCTTCTCTCAAGAGCATAAGTATTCTACGGTGGGTGAACAAATTACTGATGAGCAATTGACAGAATTGAGCATAGTTATGAGAATATCTAGGTATGATCATGCATATAGGCATCACGTCCGAGGCAAGTAGATCGACTCCTGCTTGCATCTACTACTATTACTCCACTCATCGACCACTATCCAGCATGCATCTAGAGTATTAAGTTAATGAAAAAGTAACGCCTTAAGCAAGATGACATGATGTAGAGGGATAGACTCATGCAATATGAAGAAAACCCCATCTTGTTATCCTCGATGGCAACAATACAATACATGCCTTGCTGCCCTTACTGTCACCGGGAAAGCACACCGCAAGATTGAACCCAAAGCTAAGCACTTCTCCCATTGCAAGAAAGATCAATCTAGTAGGCCAAACCAAACTGATAATTCGAAGAGACTTGCAAAGATAACCAATCATACATAAAAGAATTCAGAGAAGATTCAAATATTATTCATAGATAGACTTGATCATAAACCCACAATTCATCGGTCTCTACAAACACACCGCAAAAAGAAGATTACATCGAATAGATCTCCACAAGATAGGGGGAGAACATTGTATTACGATCCAAAAAGAGAGAATAAGACATCTAGCTACTAACTATCGACCCATAGGTCTGAGGTAAACTACTCACACTTCATCGGAGGGGCTATGGTGTTGATGTAGAAGCCCTCCGTGATCGACGCCCCCTCCGGCGGAGCTCCGGAACAGGCCCCAAGATGGGATCTCATGGATACAGAAAGTTGCGGCGGTGGAATTAGGGTTTTGGCTCCGTATCTGATCGTTTGGGGGTACGTCGGTATATATAGGAGCATTGAGTACGTCGGTGGAGCAACATGGGGCCCACAAGGGTGGAGGGCGCGCCTGGTGGGGGTGGGCGCGCCCCCTACCTCATGGCCTCCTCTCTTTTTTCTTGACGTAGGGTCCAAGTCTCCCAGGTCTTGTTTGTTCAGAAAATCACGTTCCCGAAGGTTTCATTCCGTTTGGACTCCGTTTGATATTCCTTTTCTTCGAAACCCTAAAACAGGCAAAAAACAGCAATTCTGGGCTGGGCCTCCGGTTAATAGGTTAGTCCCAAAAATAGTATGAAAGTGGATAATAAAGCCCAGTAATGTCCAAAACTGTAGATAATATAGCATGGAGCAATCAAAAATTATAGATACGTTGGAGATGTATCAGTGCGTCGACGGGGTAGAGGGCGGCGACGATGTCGATGACGAGAGCTTGATCGGGCAGCCTGGCGGCGTCATGGGGGGGGGAGGCAACTGAGAGATGAAATCTGAAAAACGCCAAGTGTTGGGTTATATAAAAAAGCCTTTTGTCCCGGTTCATGGCACAAACCGGGACCAATGCCCCCCTTTAGTCCCGTTTGGTGCCCCCAACCGGGACCAAAGGTCTCTTGTTAGCAGCCCAAAGGGTGGGAAGCAGAGGCCTTTGGTCCCGGTTGGCGGCACCAACCGGGACTAAATGGTGGCATTGGTCCCGGTTGGTGCCACGAACCGGTACCAATGCCCCCCTTTCGTCCCGGTTGGTGCTACCAACCGGGACCAAAGGCCTTGTCTTGCCCGCGCCCAAATGTTCAGTCCCACCTCGCTAGTTGAGAGGAGCTCAGAGTGGTTTATAAGCCCCACTGTGGCTGCCCTCTTGAGCTCCTCTCAAATGCAGGCTCACTGGGCCAAAAAACACACTATGCTGCCTATGGGCCTACTGGGCCTTCTGCGGGCCTGAATCCTGG
The DNA here is from genome assembly GCF_018294505.1 of Triticum aestivum. NCBI lineage: Eukaryota > Viridiplantae > Streptophyta > Magnoliopsida > Poales > Poaceae > Triticum > Triticum aestivum. Next base: position 23,847,284 of record NC_057809.1, read on the forward strand.
CCCATGGTTGGGTTTCTAGTCATATTCAGGCCGTGGTGGCCCAATAGGTGGCATTTTTTTATTTTGTTTCCTGTTTTTTGTTTTCTGTTTTGCTTTATTTATTTTATTTTGTTTCTACTTACAACAAAATACTTACTGTTGCTATTTTTATTTATTTTATTAAAGTTTATTTTATTATAGTTCATTTTATTAAAGTTCATTTTATTTTATTTTTTCTACTTAATTATTTTATTAAAGGATATTTTATTCTATTTTGTTTCTGCTTATTTGTTAAAGTTTATTTTGTTTCTACTTATTTATTTTATTTTGTGTCTACTTATTTATTTTAATTTATTTTTTTGCTTTTCTAATTTATTTTATGAAAATTCTTTTTTCTTACAATGTTTAAAAAGAAAATACTTTGATAATTTTAGTTGCATAAATTTTATATAATTTCAGTTTCAATAATATTAGTGGTTTATAAAAGCTTTTTAGTTGATTCCTTTTGCTATTAGAGTTTCATTAAAGTTTTCAAGTTCATTCTTTTTTCTATTAGTGTTTCATTAAAGTTTTCTAGTTTATTATTTTTGCTATTAGAGTTTCATAAAAGTTTTCCAACTCATTCTTGTTTGTATTAGTTCATTACTTGAGCTAAATGACCCTGAAATTAAAAAGCACTTCAAATGAACTCTAGACAGGTTGAAAATTGGCATGGTATCATCATTTCATCCACGTAGCATGTGCTAAAAAGTTGAGACGGTTATGGCAAAAACTGGATGCACTTTGTGCACAAAATGGACAATCTCTTTCGAAGTATCAGGGTTTCGGACGAAAACTCATCTGTTACCAAGGGATTTCATTTTTTTGAACTTATTTGAACTCCAGACATTTTGTGTGTTCAAAAAGAATCATTCAAATCCACATCATCAACTTTCAACCCATTGTGACTTCATTTGTTATTTTTCATGCATTTACTAATTTTTTAGCTAAATGACCCTGAAATTGAAAAGCACTTCAGATGAACTATGAAGAGGTTGCAAATTGGCATGGTATCATCATTTCACCCACATAGCATGTGCTAAAAATTTGAGAGGGTTACGGCAAAAGCTGGATGCACTTCATGTACAAAATGGATAAGCTTTTTCGAAGTATTAGAGTTTCGGATGAAAACTCATCTGTTACAAAGGGATTTCATTTTTTTGAACTTACTCGAGGACGAGCAGGAATTAAGCTTGGGGATGCTTGATACGTCTCCAATGTATCTATAATTTTGATTGCTCCATGCTATATTATCTACTGTTTTGGACATTATTGGGCTTTATTATCCACTTTTATATTATTTTTGGGACTAACCTATTAACCGGAGGCCCAGCCCAGAATTGTTGTTTTTTTTTGCCTATTTTAGGGTTTCGAAGAAAAGGAATATCAAACGGAGTCCAAACGGAATGAAACCTTCGGGAACGTGATTTTCTCAACGAACAAGACCCGGGAGACTTGGACCCTACGTCAAGACACAAAATAGGAGGCCACGAGGTAGGGGGCGCGCCCTCCACCCTCGTGGGCCCCCTATTGCTCCACCGACGTACTCCTTCCTCCTATATATACCTACGTACCCCCAAACGATCAGATACGGAGCCAAAAACCTAATTCCACCGCCACAACTTTCTGTATCCACGAGATCCCATCTTGGGGCCTGTTTCGGAGCTCCGCCGGAGGGGGCATCGATCATGGAGGGCTTCTACATCAACACCATAGCCCCTCCGATGAAGTGTGAGTAGTTTACCTCAGACCTACGGATCCATAGTTACGAGCTAGATGGCTTCTTCTCTCTTTTTGGATCTCAATACAATGTTCTCCCCCTCTCTTGTGCATAACTATTCGATGTAATCTTCTTTTTGCGGTGTGTTTGTTGAGACCGATGAATTGTTGGTTTATGATCAAGTTTATCTATGAACAATATTTGAATCTCCTCTGAATTCTTTTATGTATGATTGGTTATCTTTGCAAGTCTCTTCAAATTATCAGGTTGGTTTGGTCTACTGGATTGATCTTTCTTGCAATGGGAGAAGTGCTTAGCTTTGGGTTCAATCTTGCGGTGTCCTTTCCCAGTGACAGTAGGGGCAGCAAGGCACGTATTGTATTGTTGCCATCGAGGATAACAGGATGGGGTTTATATCATATTGCATGAGTTTATCCCTCTACATCATGTCATCTTGCTTAAAGCGTTACTCTGTTCTCTTGAACTTAATACTCTAGATGCATGCTGGATAGCGGTCGATGTGTGGAGTAATAGTAGTAGATGCAGGTAGGAGTCGGTCTACTTGTCTCAGACGTGATGCCTATATACATGATCATACCTAGATATTCTCATAACTATGCTCTATTCTGTCAATTGCTCAACCATAATTTGTTCACCCACCGTAGAATACTTATGCTCTCGAGAGAAGCCACTGTCTATCTTCATCATATTAATCTCCTACTACTTAGTTATTTCCTTTGCTTTTTTACTTTGCCTTTATTTTACTTTGCATCTTTATCACAAAAATACCAAAAATATTATCTTATCATATCTATCAGATCTCACTCTCGTAAGTGGCCGTGTAGGGATTGACAACACCGATTCGCGTTGGTTGTGAGGATTTATTTGTTTTGTGCAGGTACGAGGGACTCCCGCGTAGCCTCCTACTGGATTGATACCTTGGTTCCCAAAAACTGAGGGAAATACTTACGCTACTTTGCTGCATCATCCCTTCCTCTTCGGGGAAAACCAACGCAGTGCTCCAGAGGTAGCAAGAAGGATTTCTCGCGCCGTTGCCGGGGAGGTCTATGCAAAAGTCAACATACCAAGTACCCATCACATACCCTTATCTCCCGCATTACATTATTTGCCATTTGCCTCTCGTTTTCCTCTCCTCCACTTCACCCTTTCCATTTTATTCACCCTCTCTCTCTATCCTCTCTCTCTTTCCCGTTTGCCATTTTTGCCCGCTTGTTTTTTTGTTTGCTTGTGTGTTAGTTTGCTTGCTTGTCACGATGGATCAAGATAATACTAAATTGTATGACTTTACCAATACCAACAACAATGATTTTATTAGCACTCCGATTGCTCCTCTTACCGATGCTGAATCTTGTGAAATTAATACTGCTTTGCTGAATCTTTTCATGGAAGATCCGTTTTCCGTCCTTCCTAGTGAAGATGCCGCTACCCATCTAAATAGCTTCGTTGATTTGTGTGATATGCAAAAGAAGAAAGATGTGGATAATCATATTGTTAAATTGAAGCTATTTCCCTTTTCGCTTAGAGATCATGCTAAAGCTTGGTTTTCGTATTTGCCTAAAAATAGTATTGATTCATGGAACAAGTGCAAAGATACTTTTATCTCTAAGTATTTTCCTCCCGCTAAGATCATCTCTCTTAGAAACGATATTATGAATTTTAAGCAACTTGATCATGAACATATTGCAAAAGCTTGGGAGAGAATGAAACTAATGATACGTAATTGCCCTGCTCATGGTTTAAATTTGTGGATGATTATACAAAAAATTTATGCCAGATTGAATTTTGCTTCTAGAAATCTTTTAGATTCGGCCGCAGGAGGCACTTTTATGGAAATCACTTTAGGAGAAGCTACTAAACTCCTAGATAATATTATGGTTAATTATTCTCAATGGCATACTGAAAGATGTACTAATAAAAAGGTGCATGCGATAGAAGAAATTAATGTTTTGAGTGGAAAGATGGATAAACTTATGAAATTATTTGCTCATAAGAGTGTTTCTTCTGATCCTAATGATATGCCCCTATATACTTTGGTTGAGAATAATAATGAATCTATGGATGTGAATTTTGTTGGTAGGAACAATTTTGGTAACAACGCGTATAGAGGAAATTTCAACCCTAGGCCTTATCCTAGTAATCCCTCTAATAATTATGGTAATTACTACAACAATTCTTATGGATATTATAATAAGATGCCCTCTGATTTTGAATCTAATATTAAAGAATTTATTACTTCGCAAAAGAATTTTAATGCTTTGATTGAAAAAATAATTGCTTAAGATTGATGTTGATTCTTTGAAACTTAGATTTATTCCACCTAAGCATGATATCAATGAGTCTCTCAAAGGCATGAGAATTTCCATTGATGAGTGCAAATAAAAAACCGCTAGGATGCGTGCTGAGAAAGATGCCTTTATAAGAGCGTGTCCTTCTAGTTGCTATGAAAATAAAGATGAAGATCTAAAAGTTATTGATGTGTCCCCTATTAAATCTTTGTCTTGCAATATGAATCTTGATAATGATGGGACTGAATATGATCCACCTTTACCTAGAGGCGTTCCAAGAATTCAGAATTTTTTGATCTTGATGCTAAAATTGATAAAAGTGGGATTGACGAATTTAAAACCCTAGATGTTGCTAAACCACCTATCTTGGATTTCAAGTAATTTAATTATGAAAATTGCTCTTTGATTGATTGTATTTCCTTGTTACAATCCGTGCTAAATTCTCCTCACGCTTATAGTCAAAATAAAGCGTTCACTAAACATATCGTTGATGCCTTGATGCAATCTTATGAAGAAAAACTTGAATTGGAAGTTTCTATCCCTAGAAAATTTTATGATGACTGGGAACCAACTATTAAAATTAAAATTAAAGATCATGAATGCTATGCTTTATGTGATTTGGTTGCTAGTTCTTCCACGATTCCAAAGACTTTGTGTCATTTGTTAGGTTTCCGTGATTTTGATGATTGCTCCTTAAACTTGCACCTTGCGGATTCCACTATTAAGAAACCTATGGGAAGAATTAATGATGTTCTTACTGTTGCAAATAGGAATTATGTGCCCGTAGATTTTATTTTTCTTGACATAGATTGCAATCCTTCATGTCCTATTATTCTTGGTAGACCTTTCCTTAGAACGATTGGTGCAATTATTGATATGAAGGAAGGAAATATTAGATTCCAATTTCCGTTAAGGAAAGGCATGGAGCACTTTCCTAGAAATTAAATTAAATTACCTTATGAATCTATTATGAGAGCCACTTATGGATTGCCTACCAAAGATGGCATTAAATGATAGCGCTTGTTGGGAGGCAACCCAATTTTATTTTTATTCATTTCCTTTTGCTCCTGTTTAGTAATAAATAATTTGTCTAGCCTCTTTTTTGTGGTTTTTTTGTGTTTAATTAGTGTTTGTGCCAAGTAGAACCGTTGGGAAGACTTGGGGAAAGTCTTGTTAAACTTGCTGTAAAAAACAGAAACGTTAGCGCTCACGAGAACTGATGTCATTTTTATTTTGAAAGTTGTATTTAGTTAATTCTTTTTGAAGATGATAAATAGATAAATTCTTCACTTCCAGAAATTTATTTTAGAATTTTTGGGGTTCCAGATCTTGCGCTAGCTACAGATTACTACAGACTGTTCGGTTTTTGACAGATTCTGTTTTTCGTATGTTGTTTGCTTATTTTGATGAATCCATGGCTAGGAAAATAGTTTATAAACCACAGAGAAGTTGGAATACAGTAGGTTTAACACCAATATAAATAAATAATGAGTTCATTACAGTACCTTGAAGTGGTCTTTTGTTTTCATTCGCTAACGGAGCTCACGAGATTTTCTACTTTGAGTTTTGGGTTGTGAAGTTTTAAAGTTTTGGGTAAAGATTTGATAGATTATGGAACAAGGAGTGGAAAGAGCCTAAGATTGGGGATGCCCATGGCGCCCCCAAGATAATCTAAGGACACCTAAAATCCAAAGCTTGGGGATGCCCTGGAAGGCATCCCCTCTTTCGTCTACTTCTATCGGCAACTTTACTTGGAGCTATATTTTTATTCACAACATGATATGTGTTTTGCTTGGAGCGTCTTGTATTATTTGAGTCTTTGCTTTTTGATTTACCACAATCATCCTTGCTGTACACACATTTTGAGAGAGTCATACATGATTTGGAATTTTTTAGAATACTCTATGTGCTTCGCTTATATCTTTTGAGTTATATAGTTTGCTCTAGTACTTCACTTATATCTTTTAGAGCACAGTGATGGATTTGTTTTATAGAAACTATTGATCTCTAATGCTTCACTTAGATTATTTTGAGAGTCTTAAATAGCATGGTAATTTTCTTAAAATCCTAATATGCTAGGTATTCAAGATTAGTAAAATTTCCTTATGAGTGTTTTGAATACTAAGAGAAGTTGGATGCTTGATGATTGTTTTGAGATATGGAGGTAATAATATCAAAGTCATGCTAGTTGAGTAGTTGTGAAATTGAGAAATACTTGTGTTGAAGTTTGCAAGTCCCGTAGCATGGACGTATGGTAAACGTTATATAACAAATTTGAAACATGAGGTGTTATTTGATTGTCTTCCTTATGAGTGGCGGTCGGCGACGAGCGATGGTCTTTTTCCTACCAATCTACCCCCCTAGGAGCATACGCGTAGTGCCGAGGTTTTTGATGACTTGTAGATTTTTGCAATAATTATATGAGATCTTTATGACTAATGTTGAGTCCATGGATTATACGCACTCTCACCCTTCCATCCTTGCTAGCTTCTTCGGTACCGTGCATTGCCCTTTATCACATTGAGAGTTGGTAAAAACTTCGCCGGTGCATCCAAACCCCGTGATATGATATGCTCTTTCACACATAAACCTCCTTATATCTTCCTCAAAACAGCCACCATACCTACCTATTATGGCATTTCCATAGCCATTCCGAGATATATTGCCATGCAACTTTCCACTATTCTATTCATCATGACACATTCATCATTGTCACATTGCCTAGCATGATTATGTAGTTGACATAGTATTTGTGGCAAAGCCACCGTTCATAATTCTTCCATACATGTCACTCTTGGTCCATTGCATATCCCGGTACACCGCCAGAGGCATTCATATAGAGTCATCTTTTGTTCTAGTATCGAGTTCTAATCATTGAGTTGTAAATAAATAGAAGTGTGATGATCATCATTTTCTAGAGCATTGCCCCAAGTGAGGAATTATAAAAAAAGGAGAGAAAGGCCATATAAAAAATAGAAAGACCAACTAAAAAAATAATGAGAGAAAAATAGAGAAGGGACAATGTTACTATCCTTTGCTACACTTGTGCTTCAAAGTAACACCGTAATCTTCATGATAAAGAGTCTCTTGTTTTGTCACTTTCATATACTAGTGGGAATTCTTCATTATAGAACATGGCTTGTATATTCCAACAATGGAACTCCTCAAGTTCCCTAGGTATTCGTGAGCAAGCAAGTTGGATGCACACCCACTTAGTTTCTTTCGTTGAGCTTTCATACATTTATAGCTCTAGTGCATCCGTTGCATGGCGATCCCTACTCCTTGCATTAACATCAATCGATGGGCATCTCCATAGCTCATTGATTAGCCTCGTTGATGTGAGACTTTCTCCTTTTTTGTCTTCTCCACATAACACGCTCATTATATTCTATTCCACCCATAGTGCTATGTCCATGGCTCGCACTCATATATTGCGTGAAAGTTTATAGGTTTGAGATTACTAAAGTATGAAACAATTGCTTGGCTTTTCATCGGGGTTGTGCATGATGAGAGCATTCTTGTGTGACGAAAATAAAACAAGACTAAACTATATGATTTTGTAGGGATGAACTTTCTTTGGCCATGTTATTTTGAGAAGACATAATTGCTTAGTTAGTATGCTTGAAGTATTATTATTTTTATGTCAGTATGAACTTTTGTCTTGAATCTTTCGGATCAGAATATTCATGCCACAATTAAGAAGAATTACATCAAAATTATGCCAAGTAGCACTCCGCATCAAAAATTCTGTTTTTATCATTTACCTACTCGAGGACGAGAAGGAATTAAGCTTGGGGATGCTTGATACGTCTCCAACGTATCTATAATTTTTTGATTGCTCCATGCTATATTATCTACTGTTTTGGACATTATTGGGCTTTATTATCCATTTTTATATTATTTTTGGGACTAACCTATTAACCGGAGGCCCAGCCCAGAATTGTTGTTTTTTGCCTATTTCAGGATTTCGAAGAAAAGGAATATCAAACGGAGTCCAAACGGAATGAAACCTTCGGGAACGTGATTTTCTCAACGAACAAGACCCAGGAGATTGGACCCTATGTCAAGACACAAAAGAGGAGGCCACGAGGTAGGGGGCGTGCCTACCCCCCCAGGCGCGCCCTCCACCCTCGTGGGCCCCCTATTGCTCCACCGACGTACTCCTTCCTCCTATATATACCTACGTACCCCCAAACAATCGGATACGGAGCCAAAACCCTAATTCCACCGCCACAACTTTGTGTATCCACGAGATCCCATCTTGGGGCCTGTTTCGGAGCTCCGCAGGAGGGGGCATCGATGACAGAGGGCTTCTACATCAACACCATAGCCCCTCCGATGAAGTGTGAGTAGTTTACCTCAGACCTACAGGTCCATAGTTAGTAGCTAGATGGCTTATTCTCTCTTTTTGGATCTCAATACAATGTTCTCCCCCTCTCTTGTGGAGATCTATTCAATGTAATCTTCTTTTTGCGGTGTGTTTGTTGAGACCGATGAATTGTGGGTTTATGATCAAGTCTAACTATGAACAATATTTGAATATTCTTTGAATTCTTTTATGTATGATTAGTTATCTTTGCAAGTCTCTTCGAATTATCAGTTTGGTTTGGCCTACTAGATTGATCTTTCTTGCAATGGGAGAAGTGTTTAGCTTTGGGTTCAATATTGCGGTGTCCTTTCCAAGTGATAGTAGGGGCAGCAAGGCACATATTGTATTGTTGCCATCGAGGATAATAAGATGGGGTTTTCATCATATTGCATGAGTTTATCCCTCTACATCATGTCATCTTGCTTAAGGAGTTACTCTGTTTTCATTAACTTAATACTCTAGATGCATGCGAGATAGCGGTTGATGAGTGGCTTAATAGTAGTAGATGCAGGCAGGAGTCGGTCTACTTCTCTCGGACGTGATTCCTATATACATGATCATACCTAGATATTCTCATAACTAGGGGTGGGCGTTCGGTATAAACTAAAATTTCGGTTTCTACTGTTCGATGTTTTTTGAAATTCGGTTAGGAAACTTATAAACCAAATATGGTTGCTTAAAACAGCTAACCGAAATTTCGGTTAACCAACCAATTCGGTTCGATCTTCGGTTTATACCATAATGACCACATCAACTTAATTGCGATCAAACTCTAGGAGCAGCAACCTACTATATAGCCCAAAATCCCACCCTCAACTCGTCAGCTGGGCGAGGTGGGACTAATGTAACGAGACGTCCCCCCGCTGGCTGTTGCATGCTCGTATGCACAGGAACAGACTTCACAAAAAAAGCTCACGTGGAGCTGGGCCTTCCATAATTTTGCATGTGTTGGATTAGGGCCCACGTCCTATCACATGCGCAGGCTACAGCGCGCTAGTTTCTTGGTGCTAGCGACACGGGCGCTAGTTTCTGGCTGACTTTGCACTGCTTTATATGCTAGCTCACGTCTATTCAGTTTTTCTTCGGTTAACAGGGATTAAAACCGAACTGAACAAATAGTGTTCGGTAAGTGAACATCAAAACCGAATTTTTCTGTGGCAGTACAAAAAACCGAAAATTTGGTTTATTCGGTTTCGGCATCGGTTCGGTCTTCGGTTCATCGGTTTTTATGCCAAACCCTACTCATAACTATGCTCAATTCTATCAATTGCTCAACAGTAATTTGTTCACCCACCGTAGAATACTTATGCTCTCGAGAGAAGCCACTAGTGAAACCTATGGCCTCCGGGTCTATCTTCATCATATTAATCTACCGATACTTAGTTATTTTCTTTTTCTTTTACTTTGCATTTTTATTATAAAAATACCAAAAATATTATCTTATCATATCTGTCAGATCTCACTCTCGTAAGTGGCTGTGTAGGGATTGACAACCCCTTAACGCGTTGGTTGCGAGGATTTATTTGTTTTGTGCAGGTACGAGGGACTCGCGCGTAGCCTCCTACTAGATTGATACCTTGGTTCTCAAAAACTGAGGGAAATATTTACGCTACTTTGCTGCATCATCCCTTCCTCTTCGGGGTAAACCAACGCAGTGCTCAAGAGGTAGCAACGAAATCCCATCTTGGGGCGTTTTTCGGAGCTCCGCCAGAGGGGGTATCAATCACGGAGGGCTTCTACATCAACACCATAGCCTCTCCGATGAAGTGTAAGTAGTTTACTTCAGACCTACGGGTCCATAGTTATTAGCTAGATGGCTTCTTCTCTCTTTTTGGATCTCAATACAAAGTTCTCCCCCTCTCTTGTGGAGATCTATTCGATGTAATCTTCCTTTGCGGTGTGTATGTTGAGACCGATGAATTGTGGGTTTATGATCAAGTTTATCTATGAACAATATTTGAATCTTCTCTGAATTCTTTTATGTATGATTGGTTATCTTTGCAAGTCTCTTCGAATTATCAGTTTGGTTTGGCCTACTAGATTGATCTTTCTTGCAATGGGAGAAGTGCTTAGCTTTGGGTTTAATCTTGCGGTGCCCTTTCTCAGTGACAGTAGTGGCAGCAAGACACGTATTGTATTTTTGCCATCGAGGATAAGAAGATGGGGTTTATATCATATTGCATGAGTTTATCCCTCTACATCATGTCATCTTGCTTACAGCGTTACTCTGTTCTCTTGAATTTAATACTCTAGATGCATGCTAGATAGCGGTCGATGTGTGGAATAATATTAGTAGATGCAGGCATGAGTCGGTCTACTTGTCTCAGACATGATGCCTATATACATGATCATCCCTAGATATTCTCATAACTATGCTCAATTCTATCAATTGCTCAACAGTAATTTGTTCACCCACCGTAATACTTATGCTCTCGAGAGAAGCCTCTAGTGAAACCTATGGCCCCCGGGTCTATTTTACATCATATTAATCTTCCAATACTTAGTTATTTCCTTTGTCATTTATTTTACTTGCATCTTTATTTCTCTTTATCATGAAAATACCAAAAATATTATCTTATCATATCTATCAGATCTCACTCTCGTAGGTGACCATGAAGGGATTGACAACCCCTTTATCGCATTGGTTGCGAGGAGTTTATTTGTTTGTGTAGGTGCGAGGGACTCATGTGTGGCCTCCTACTGGATTGATACCTTGGTTCTCAAAAACTGAGGGAAATACTTACGCTGCTATGTTGCATCACCCTTTCCTCTTCAAGGGAAAACTAACGCAGTGCTCAAGAGGTAGCAGCCCCCTCAATGCAACCGGAAGCAGTTGCATGCGTCATAATCACATGGAAGTCATGAGACTTTAGGTTCTGAAACTTTTTCTCGGTCATATTTATTATTCCCTTTATGTTCGACGAGAAGCCAGACGGGACCTTCATACTGAGCAGGCATTCAAAGAAGATTTCCTTCGCTTCTTTGGTAGGAGCGTAGCTGGCAGGACCTTAATACTGCTTTGGAGGCATGCCGTCTTTTTCGTGCAAATGTTGCAGGTCCTCCCATGCCTCCGGTGTATCTTTTGTCTTCCCATACATGCCCAAGAATCCTAGTAGCTTCACACAAAGGTTCTTCGTCACGTGCATCACGTCGATTGAAGAGCTGACCTCTAGGTCTTTCCAGTAGGGTAGGTCCCAAAACATAGATTTCTTCTTCCACATGGGTGCGCGTCCCTCAGCTTCATTTGGAACAGATAGTCCGTTGGGACCCTTTCCAAAGATTACGTGTAAATCATTGACCATATCAAGTACGTGATCACCGGTACGCATGGTGGGCTTCTTCCGGTGATCTGCCTCGCCTTTGAAACGATTGCCTTTCTTTTGACATTGATGGTTGGTCGGTAGAAATCGATGATGCCCAGGTACACATTCTTCCTGCATTTGTCCAGGTATATACTTTCGGTGTCAGCTAAATAATGCGTGCATCCATGGTATCCCTTGTTTGTCTGTCCTAAAAGGTTACTGAGAGCAGGCCAATCATTGATGGTTACAAACAGCAACACATGCAGGTTAAATTCCTCCTATTTGTGCTCATCACACACGCGTACACCATTTCCATTCCACAGCTGTAAAAGTTCTTCAACTAATGGCCTTAGGTACACATCAATGTCGTTGCCGGGTTGCTTAGGGCCTTGGATGAGCACTGGCATCATAATGAACTTCCGCCTCATGCACATCCAAGGAGGAAGGTTATACATACATAGAGTCATGGGCCAGGTGTTGTGATTGCGTTTATGCTACCTGAAAGGATTAATGCCATCTGCACTTAAACCAAACCATACATTCCTTGGGTTACCTGCAAACTCAGCCCAGTACTTTCTCTCGATTTTTCTCCACTGTGACCCGTCACGGGGGCTCTCAACTTCATGTCTTTCTTACGGTCCTCTCTGTGCCATTGCATCAACTTAGCATGCTCTTTGTTTCTGAACAGACATTTCAACCGTGGTATTATAGAAGCATACCACATCACCTTCACAGGAACTCTCTTCCTGGGGGCCTCGCAGTCAATATCACCAGGGTCGTCTTTTCTAATCTTATACCACAATGCACCGCATACCGGGCATGTGTTCAAATCCTCATACGCACCAGAGTAGAGGATGTAGTCATTAGGGCATGCATGTATCTTCTGCACCTCCAATCCTAGAGGGCATATGACCTTCTTTGTTGTGTATGTATTGTCGGGCAATTCGTTATCCTTTGAAAGCTTCTTCTTCAATATTTTCAGTAGCTTCTCAAATCCTTTGCCAGGCACATCATTCTCTGCCTTTCACTACAGCAATTCCAGTACGGTACCAAGCTTTGTGTTACCATCTTCGCAATTGGGGTACAACCATTTTTTGTGATCCTCTAACAAGCGATCAAACTTCAGCTTCTCCTTTTGACTTTCGCACTGTCTCCTTGCATCAACAATGACCCGGCGGAGATCATCATCGAGCACATCGTCTGGTTCCTCTTGATCTCCAGCTTCCCCCGTTGGAGCATCACCGTATTCAGGGGGCACATAGTCGTCATCATCCTCTTCTTCTTTGTTGTCCTCCATCATAACCCCTATTTCTCCGTGCTTGGTCCAAACATTATAGTGTGGCATGAAACCCTTATAAAGCAGGTGGGTGTGAAGGATTTTCCCGTCAGAGTAAGACTTCGTATTCCCACATATAGGGCATGGACAACACATAAAACCATTATTCTTGTTTGCCTCAGCCACTTCGAGAAAATTATGCACGCCCTTAATGTACTCGGAGGTGTGTCTGTCACCGTACATCCATTGCCGGATCATCTGCCTGCATTACATATAATTAAGTAAGTCAAGAACCATTACAAAAAATCATGAATAGATAAGTGACCAAATTAATAGAAGTTCATACTTAGTTCTGATTGAACAACATATTGCTCTCCAGAGCATCTAATTAAACCTTACATTGAAACTATGTAAAACATTTCAATGCAACAACAAATGCGATCATAATCACAACCAAGGTAAAAATTGATCCAACGGCATAATCATACCAAGCCTTGGTATGAATGGCATATTTTCTAATCTTTCTAATCTTCAAACACATTGCATCCATCTTGATCTTGTGATCATCGACGACACCCGCAACATGAACTCCAATATCATCTTCTCCTCCTCAATTTTATAATTTTTTCCTTCAAGTAATTGTTTTCTTCTTCAACTAAATTTAACCTTTTGACAATAGGGTCGGTTGGAATTTCTGGTTCACATACCTCCTAGATAAATAAAATCTATGTCACGTTGGTCGGCATAATTGTCATAAACAATAAATAAACCAAATAGTTATAAAAGATAATATATACCACATCCAAATCATAGACAGGACGAGGGCCGACGGGGGCGGATACCAAAACCATCGCACTATATAATAACAAGCAAGAATAAAAGCAAGAAAATTAGACAAGTATCTATCTAATCATACAAGTAAGATTTTTTTTCTTTTAGAAAGAAGATAAGAACAAGAGGCTCACCACGGTGGTGCCGGCGACGAGATCGACACGGGCGATCAACGGCGGTGAAGACTGGGACGAGACTTGACGGACCACTAAACCTAGACAAATCTCGAGGAAAATGGAGCTTGGAGGTCGAGCTTCGAGAGGAGAAAGCTTAACTAGTGTGGCTCGGGTATTTCATCAAACACCTCATGTGCATAGGAGGTGAGTTAGAGCACCACAAAGCTCTCCCCTCGCCGGCCAGAAAAACAGAGCAGTGGAGTGCTCTGCTCGCGGGCGAGGGGTATATACAGCCAACTCATTGGTCCAGTTTCGTGGCTGGAACCGGTCCTAAAGGCCACGCTTTGGTCCCGGTTCCAGCCATGAACCGAGACCAATGGATGTGGGCCAAGAGCGAGGACCATTGGTCCCGGCTCGTGCCTGGAATCGGGACAAAAGGGTCCAGACGAATCGGGACCAATGCCCCATGAGGCCCGGCCAGCCCCCTGGGCTCACGAACCGGGACGTATGCCCCAATTGGTCCTCGTTCGTGACTGGACCGGGACTAATGGGCTGGCTAGGCCTGAACCAAACACCTGTTTTCTACTAGTCCCCTTCTGTCCCGGTTCGTAAGCAAACCGGGACTACAGGTTTTGCATTTTAGTCCCGACCTTTTTGTCCCGGTTCCCGAATCGGGACTAAAGGCCCTCTGGAACTGGGAGTAATGCCCTGTTTCTACTAGTGCAATGTCAAGGAACACGGCTAAGTGTGTAAAAATTGACAAAAGTTTTGTTAAATTCGGCCCTCAGGTCCAAATTAATTCACGTAGATTCACTAAATCTAGACCGATTTAGGCAATATTTTGTTTAAATCTGCGTCAATTAATTTGGAAAGAGAGGTGGTCAATTGTTTTAAATGTCCCCAATGCCAAGATAGGAAGTCAATATTGAAATTTATTAATTATTAGACTAGAAAACATATCTACCACCATTATTGCTCTCGATTGCGTATGCATACATGGATTACGATCACAGCGGATATCAATCTTATGGACGACTATAGTACGAGATATTAAGCTGCTGAATTAATGGGCGATCCTTTCATATGTAGGAATTTGGTGTCAGGTATATATTTCCTAACAGATATCAAATATACTAATTCCTATTGTAAATAAGTACTTCTCCATTCCAAACTAATTGACGCAGATTTGTTTAGATACATATATATCTGCACAGTAAAACACGTCTAAATACATGCGTATCTAGATAAATGTGTGTCAATTAACAATGGAGGGGATATTAACGATAGAAGGTTCATCCCAAGCACTATAAATAGATAAGGCTGTAGACCTTTTGGCTTACCACACCTCAGATTATTCAATTCAAGCTTTCACAATGGCCTGCAAGATAGCACTAGTAGTCTTGTCTCTATCTGTGTTAGCATTCTTCCTCTGCCTTGGTAAGTAAATAATCCTGGTTTTGCGGTTTTATGGAAAGTTGTACTCTATATAATTCTAATGGGATGGTTTTGGGATTTACATCAGGTACTGCCGAAGCTGACCCACGATGCCTGTACAAGGTTAATCCTTACTATCATGGTAGCTGCGAGAACCCTTATGACGAGAATTGTCGAATTGCTTGTATTAGATTTGAGCCACCAAAGTACAGGGGTGGTATGTGTTCTATTGGACAATGCTTCTGCTATACATGTTAATGATCATCGGACTATTCCATCGCTAGGGGAGCCATAAAGATACATCACCACCATGGAAAGATTAGAGCTCCTAGGAAGATTGCTTTTTTTGTTGTATCAGAATAAATTGGCAATGTATGTGACTGTGCTTTAGCAAGTATCTGTTTCCGATGAGTTACGACGAAGAGTTTCCACTCGACTTAATTTTTTCTCCTAGTATCTCCGAGCACCAAGATGCAAATAATACATGTGCAGCAACCGGCTTTTGTCTTGTAGGGTTGTAGATTTGTTTCAATTATATATGTGTTCTAATATCTCTCAATCTCGTCATAATATGACTATTAAGGGCAGTAAAACCGAACCCTTTCCACGCTCTCTCATGCCCCCACTATTTTTGGCCGTTGGATCACGCATCTCGGATGTGGTTGGCCATCAAAGATTTTTTTTTTTGGTGTGGGCTGATACTGAGCCGGATGTCCTGGGGAAGCTATTCCAGAGGCCGAATCCAAGGCATCTCACTCATTGACATCGTTAATGTCAGATGCCAAACGAACGTTCTTGATTCTCTCATTTGCGTCCTCAACCCATATCTCTCCCGACCTAGGCTAGGACAACCGCGCAGCGTTGCTGGCTGTCGACGCAGCGAGACGCAGGAGAATGCCCGTCGGATCGTCACCCCACATAAACAACCAGATCGACCTGTCGTTGCCGTATCGAGGCGGCTGCCCGACCGCTCACCGTTGCTACGGTACCACGGAGTTGTGGAGTCATTAAGGGCAGTAAAACCGAACCCTTTCCACGCTCTCTCATGCCCCCACCATTTTTGGCCGTTGGATCACGCATCTCGGATGTGGTTGGCCATCAAAGATTTTTTTTTCTGGTGTGGGCTGATACTGAGCCGGATGTCCTGGGGAAGCTATTCCAGAGGCCGAATCCAAGGCATCTCACTCATTGACATCGTTAATGTCAGATGCCAAACGAACGTTCTTGATTCTCTCATTTGCGTCCTCAACCCATATCATATTGAATAGGAGGCTGCAAAATTGGTGGGCGGTCAGCGACCTCAGGAAGAAGCGGCCCTCCACACGGGACAGTACAACGAAGAGGAGGCGAACGTGCACGTGGCGAAAATCTGGCCAGCATTGTTAGGATAGCAAGAGTGGTCCATTTGTATTATTCTCAGCCCAACTTGCAACAAGATGCCCAGCTCGACCTGAGGATTAGCAGCCCTGTAACAGTGGGCCAGCCTGATTAACGCGAATTGAGGACGGGAAATCGGTACGGGAGATGTTTCGGTCGATCGAAGATGATCTTGAGCGTTGAAGAGGTAGATCAGATGGTAAAAAGTGCCAAATCTCAATGAAAGGGTGTAGGTGGTTGAGGTATACTGTCTCCAAAGACCTATATGAGAACTAGCATCCAAATGGCAGTAACATGGACATACTTGGAGGAACTGGGATAAGTGTGTAAAAATTGACACATGTTTTGTTCAAGTCCAAATTAATTCATGCAATTCACTAGATCTATACACATTTAGGCAATATTTGGTCTAAACCTGTGTCAATTAATTCGGAATGGTAGGGAATATTTTATGGTCAATTATTTTTAATGTCCCCAATGCCAAGATAGTACAGTAAGTCAATATTGGCATTTTTTAATTATTAAACTAGAAGGTACCCCGTGTGTTGCGGCGGGAAATGTGAGCAAAAAAATGCAAGGAAAAAATAACAACTATATTTTATACATGTGATAGCAAATAAAAATGTACTGAAGCGGAAGCATCATCTATGAATTATCAGTGCATCAGACTGTTTTTCGATAATAAATTTCCAACTCATCTAAAAGAACTATGACTAATAGTAGCGAAGCAGCGGGTCCTCAAACTTCATGAGCGTCGGATGACGAAGCTGAAGCAGCGGGTCCAGCACACCGCCCTCGCCGCCGGCACCACCCGCGGCGGCGTCGCTTCTCCGGCCTGATGACCCACAAGTATAGGGGATCTATTATAGTCCTTTCGATAAGTAAGACTGTCGAACCCAACGAGGAGCAGAAGGAAATGACAATCAGTTTTCAGTAAGGTATTCTCTGCAAACACTGATATTATCGGTAATAGATAGTTTTGTGATAAGGTAATTCGTAATGGGTAACAAGTAGCAAAAGTAAACAAGGTACAGCAAGGTGGCCTAGTCCTTTTTGTAGCAAAGGACAAGCCCGGACAAACTCTTATATAAAGGAAAGCACTCCCGAGGACACATGAGAATTATCGTCAAGCTAGTTTCATCATGCTCATATGATTCACATTCGTTAATTTGATAATTTGATACGTGGGTGGACCGGTGCTTGGGTACTACCCTTCCTTGGACAAGCATCCCACTTATGATTAACCCCCTCGCAAGCATCCGCAACTACGAAAGAAGAATTAAGGTAAACCTAACCATAGCATGGAACATATGGATCCAAATCAGCCCCTTACGAAGCAAAACATAAACTAGGGTTTAAGTTTCTGTCACTCTAGCAACCCATCATCTACTTATTACTTCCCAATGCCTTCCCCTAGACCCAAACAATTGTGAAGTATCATGTAGTTGACGTTCACATAACACCACTAGACGAAAGACAACATACATCTCATCAAAATATCGAACGAATACCAAATTCACATGACTACTTATAACAAGACTTCTCCCATGTCCTCAGGATCAAACGTAACTACTCACAAATCATATTCATTTTCATAATCAAAGGGGTCTTAATGTACATAAAGGATTTGAACATATAATCCTCCACCGAATAAACCAACTAGCATCAACTATAAGAAGTAATCAACACTACTAGCAACCCACAAGTACCAATCTGAGGTTTTGAGACAAAGATCGGATACAAGAGATGAACTAGGGTTTGAGAGGAGATGGTGCTGGTGAAGACATTGACGAAGATTGACCCCCTCCCGATGAGAGGATCGATGGTGACGATTTCCCCCTCCGGAAGGGATGTTTTCCCGGCAGAACAGCTCCGCCGGAGCCCTAGATTGGTTCCGTCAAGGTTCCGCCTCGAGACGGCGGCGCTTCGTCCCGAAAGCTTCCTTCTGATTTTTTCCATGGCAAAAGACACCTTATACCAGAAGATGGGCATCGGGGGGCTTCCAGGTGGCCCACGAGGCAGGGGGCGCGCCCTCCACCCTCGTGGACAGTGGGTAGCCCCCCTCTAGTGCTTCCTTCGCCCAATATTTTTTATATATTTCGAAACTCACTTTTGTGGAGTTTCAGGACTTTTGGAGTTGTGCAGAATAAGTATCTAATATTTGCTCCTTTTCCAGCCCAAAATTCTAGCTGCCGACATTCTTCCTCTTCATGTAAACTTTGTAAAATAAGAGAGAAAATGCATAAGTATTGTGACGTAATATGTAATAATAGCCCATAATGCAATAAATATCGACATAAAAGCATGATGCAAAATGGACGTATCAACTCCCCCAAGCTTAGACCTCGCTTGTCCTCAAGCGGAAGCCGATATCGAAAAATATGTTCACATGTTTAGAGATAGAGGTGTCGATAAAATAAAATACGAACATGAAGGCATCATGATAATTCTTAGAATAGCAATATATATACATATATATATATATATATATATATATATATATATATATATATATATATATATATATATATGACTCCTCTTTTGTACTCCTCGAAGTATGTACTCCCATTCTCAATATACCTCATATACGCATTATTTATACCTCTTTATTATTCTCAATGTACTTCATTAAATATTTTAATATACCCCAATACGAGTTTTGTTGAAAAAATATCACCTGTGATGTACTTTTTATAATATACATTTTTCACGTACAAACACATCAGTATATACGTAAACATTTAAAAATATGTAGACTCACATGAATTTTTTCATGGAACTCATTTTTGGGTATCTAATAATTACTAATGAAGTATATTAAAAATAATAAAGTGGTATAAAAGATTCATCAATGTGGTATATGAGAAGCGGGAGTATGTACTCCCAGGAGTACACAACCATTTTCCTATATATATATATATATATATATATATATATATATATATATATATATATATATATATATATATATATAGTCAAGTATAAATTAGAAACTTCATTGAAAAACTAGCAAACTATAATCTCAGTTATTGAAACAGTTGCAATTTATCATAACATCGGAAAGAGTCAATATATAGAGCTTTTCAGCAAGTTCACATACTCAACTATCATTTAGTTTTTAACAATTGGTAACACTCACATAATACTTATGGGTATGAAGTTTTAATCGGACATAGAGAAAGATAGATACTTATAGTTTTGCCTCCTAACCTTTTACGTCAAGGGTAAAGTCAACAATAATGCTTTATGAAAACCCACATCCAATTATATATATATATATATATATATATATATATATATATATATATATATATATCAGGATCTTTCCAACACATAGTGCTTGCCAAAGGATAAAGTTTAAAAAGGAAAGGTAAAGATCACCGTGACTCTTATATAAGGTATAAGACAAAAATAAAAGATAGACCCTTCGCAGAGGGAAGCAGAGGTTGTCATGTTCTTTTATGGTTTGATGCACAAAATCTTAATGCAAAAAAAGTCACTTTATATTGCCACTTGTGATAGGGACCTTTATTATGCAGTCCGTCGCTTTTATTTCTTCCGTATCACAAGCTCGTATAAAGCTTATTTTCTCCACACTAATAAATCATACACCTATTAAATCCATAGTTAGATATGCACTCTCATGGCAAAACTAGGTTTAAGGATATTTGGAAGCACAAGTAGTATCTCTACTTGGTGCAAAGAATTTGGCTAGCAAACGGGGGAAAGACAAGCTCAACATGTTGGATGATCCGTAAAAATATAATTTATTTCGGATATAAGAAAACATAACCCATTACATTGTCTTCCTTGTCCAACATCAACTTTTTAGCGTGTCATATTTTAATGAGTGCTCACAATCATAAAAGATGTCTAAGATAATATATTTATATGTGAAAACATCTCTTTCTTTATTAATTCCTATTAATTGCAACGATGACCAAAACTATGTTTGTCAACTCTCAACAACTTTTATTCATCATACTCTTTATATGTGAAGTCATTACTCTCCATAAGATCAATATGATCTCTTTATTTCTTTTTATTCTTTCTTTTTTTTTCTTTTTTTCTCTCAAGATCATAGCAAGATAACTAAGCCCTGGACTCAAGACTAATCTTTATTATATATAGCTCACGGACTCGATTACATAGATAAGGATGAACACAAAAACTCAAAGCTAGATCATACTAAACTTTATTCTACTAGATTAAGATATAACCAAAAGGATCGAACAAAGAGAAACGGTAAAGATAGAACTGTGATGGTGATACTATACTGGGGCACCTCACCCAAGCTTGGCAGTTGCCAAGGGGAGTGCCCATACCCATGTATTTATGTCTCTTTCTTCGGGGGGGTGATGTGATATTCTTGGCGATGATGTCCCTTAGGATAAGATTTTCTTCCTCGGGCTTATTGACTTGCTGCTTGAGATCCATTATTTCCCTACGGAGCTTACCCGTGACGGCTAAAGCTCTTTTTACCCATGGATGTTGCATAGTTGCGGGAGGAGAAGTAACACTCTTTTTCATATTGAGTTGGGAATTGTTGAGCTCTGAAGTTCCTCCATCGTGAATCTGGCTAGGAGGCGAGAGGTAACTTCTTAATCCTCGTCCATGGCATCTATCCTTTTCAAGTCAGCCTCCATCCCTTCCTCCATTGATGGCCCAAAGTGGTCAGCATCACTGTTTGTTCCTGGCCCCGGTGTCGGATGAGACACCCGACTCTCTCTGACTGACTCTTGAGAAGACATCATGCTCTAAATATGCTGCAGAAATAGCTCAAAACAAAAACAAAGGATTGTGTCATGGTACGATGGTCAAAATCTTCAGGAGATTATATAATGCTTTTTTGCCGACCAAAAGAAGTATCTTACAAGAAAACGAAGTACGGAGGGCACACGAGATGCCCACGGGGGTAGGGCGCGCCCTACACCCTCGTAGATGCCTCGTGTCCCTTTCGGACTACTTCTTCTATATCTATATCTATATCTATACTTAATATTAAAAAGGCGGAGGCTTTCATAGTTCTTCATACGTCATTATTCATAACCATTGATTTTATGTTAATCACAACAGATCGATGTGTGAGATTTAACTCTTTGGAATCAACCCGAACAGGCACGATCAGCTAGGAGAGATCGATTCTTTTCAAAAAAAAAAAAGCTAGGAGAGATCGATCCCAAAAAAAATTGCCCACCTGCGTTGTTCGCCTTTTTTTACGTCAATGATGCGGATCCTCCCACGCACCTCTGTCGTTCGCCTTCCACTTTCGGCTTCGCGCGAATCCTCGCCCAGCTCACCAACGCCGGCGGGCTTCGAACAATTCCTCGCCTACCTCACTCATCAGATTGACAAAGGTCGGTGACTTTGACTTGGTCCGTCTCTGTGATTTCCTCTCGGCGCCCATGCTCCCCTCCCGTATGCAGCACCCACAATCGATTCAACCCCACCGCCGCCGTCAGGGAGACGTCAGCCCAGAGAGGGGACCCCCTCCAATCTCTCTTCCCCTCTCTTCCGTGGCCGTCGCTCCTGTCGATGCCCTCCGGGATGTTAGCGAGCCAGCTCAGGAGGCGCCCCATGAACCCAGCCCCGCCACCGAGCAACGAGAGACGGCGTCGAGCGAGTGGTCGGAAGGATCACAGGGATGCGCTCACAGGGACGAACTCCGGTTCCGGCGGCCTGAGCTGACAGCTGAGGCGCAAGCAGGAAGAAGATCATGTGTTGGGGATGCGGGCGCGTGTGGTGGGGCTGGGTTGCCAGCGGGCATGCTCGAGCTTGGTTGGCCGCTTGCGACCTTGCCTAATGGGGCTTCTCTTGGCTGGGTGGCACGCGATGAGGTAGAGTGAAAGTCAGGGCGCGGTGGAGATAGAGAGAGAGAGAGACACCGAGAGAGGTTGGGCAGATGTGATGCATCTGACGGCGAGATGTAGTGGAGGAGGTGTGTGGCGCCGTAGATTATCCCGTCCGCTTGGTCTGTGCTGTGAGGGCTAAGTACACGGCTGAGAGAGAAGAGAGAGAGAGAGAGAGAGAGAGAGAGAGAGAGAGAGAGAGAGAGAGAGAGAGAGAGAGAGAGAGAGATCGGTAGTTGGGGAGCACGCTACTGGATCTTCTACTGTTCCACGTCGGGGCACACCATATTTCTTTCAGGAGCTGCTTAAATTAGCCTAGGAAAAAGGTGTAGAAGGTATCTTATTTCGAACAGGAATGGCAGCAACCGGATGGAATATATTTTGAGTAGTACATATTGAATAACCTAAATCCTGCGTCCTGACCACAGCAACCCCTGACATGATCAACATTTTCAAGAAATCTTCTTCAGGTAGGACATTTACTATGCCACTCTTTCAAGGAAAATATAAAAACTTTGATGCCGAAAGGCTCAAACTATTTGTGTGACTTTGATCAAGCAATATCCGTTGTTTAACATGGGTTCGCTAATATGTTGATGAACTATGTTTGGCAAATAGTGTGAGGTTGTTAGTTGCCAGGGTAATACGTCTTCATACAGTCCATAGTAATATCATTCTCCAGTGATCTGATCTGACGCTACTTACTCAGCAAGTTCGTGATAATTTTTGTCTATCCATCAGCCCCAGTTCATGTCGATGACTCTATGTACATGTAGTGTAGGTGTGTATACATGTTCTGTTAGTCAACTCTTAATTCACTAAACCACTGACAGTTTTTTTAATTAGTGTGAGTGTGATTCCCCATTGTAACTAAGAAAAGGGATACGCGGAGGAATTGGCAGCCGAGGTAGCTCCAACTCGACATCGGACCTCCCGTTGGACAGAATCCGAGTAGGACAACTTTTGGTCGATGGTCGACGGCGGCTGCGTATAGGCAAGGTGAAGACGACGGAAGCTGCGCAGGAGTTGGTACAGCATGGCTAGCAGGACAGCTCGCATATGGGAACAACAGGCAAGAATTGCACACGAGGGAGAGCATAAGACTATTTGTTTTTTGAGGAATTTAGCAGGAGGAACAAGGGAGAGCAGTAACAATGGGGGAGAAGCGCTCCCTATCCCTATCCATCATGGTTGTCGCCTTGCCTTCTCAAAGGTGTTTCATTGTGTTCTTGCTAGTTTTAATTGTTTTGTTCCTCATGTTAAGGATGCTATTCCAGCCCAAAGGCACGGCGTATTATCTTATACCCTTTATATATAAGATGTGTGGTTATCCATCTTCAAACTGCAACTCCAAGTTCCCTGTTGTCTACATGTGTTTCAGATATTTTTTATACGGCGGAGAAGCTTTGTGCAGGTGCTGACGACCAAGATTGCTGTTGTTTGTAGTGCACCCCGCTTTATGCGTTAGCTAATTTTTTGTTGGGCTTCTCACACCATGTTTTGCCTAGCTAAATCTTTGTGTATGTTCGTGCTGCAGGCTGTGATGACGAATGTGGTTTATGAGAAAGAGACATAAGTAGGCGCTTTGTTTTCTTCTTTCAGGGTGCCTGCTACAAATACAACAACATACCCAGGTCCGGTATATATGTTTGTTCACAATAGCTACATATCAATCGCCTGACTTTCAAATATTGAGTCAGTCGATTTTGGTTGAAGGAAGAAACAAGCACGGGGAGGAAGAAACTCGTCGGAGGGGAAGAAGAAGGTCGCTGGGCAGGCTACCCCAGTATCTATCTTAGGGTTTCGGGTGGGGGCGGTGGTAGACGGCGGCAGTGGGGGGGGGGGGGGGGGGGCGGGGGAGGGGGGGTTGGTGTGGCAGTGTGGCTTTGCCGGAGAAAAGCTCATGGGGGGGGGGGGGGGCTAGAGGGATGGCTGGGGGCGGCGGTTGAGGGGAGGGTGGGGCAGCCGGGCTGGCACGGGAGCGCCGCCGGCCGCAGGTGGCGGAGGTCGGCGGCTAGGCTGGTGGTACGTGCGGCGGTCACAGAGAAGAAGATGAACAGTAGATCGAGCTGGAGGTTGAAGAAATTAATCTGACCGTCCATTTCGAATCTAACGGTTGAAAACAGACCGACTGACCCAAATCAATTATTCAGTCAACTCGCCCCTACCCAATCCCATGTTTGTTTCTTTGTCCACCGATTAAACTACGACTTATTTTAGTAGGGTAATATAATATTTTGTGGTAACTGTCTAGGCGTTGAGAAAAAATGGATGAAGTGCATTGAGTTGCAAAACCAATGTCCTATACAGCAAATAATAGAAATTCTAATAAAGCATTAGTTCAATTAAAACATTAACAATTCCTTTGGGGATTCTTCGGATCCAAATCCGAACTAGTCCACTTGGTTAACACAAATGGATTATTGAAATGGGTACGCAAAAAAGAGAGTAAAGATCATCATCTTGGGATTGATTATGCATTGTGATCAAATAGACACTGCGGCCATCATCATCGAGGGCGGAAATGAGGATTGGCGATACGAATGGGACGCCATGTTCAAATAGAGAACACGGAATTGCGCGGCGAAAGGGTTGCCCTTGAGCCATTAAGCCATGCTTATTAGGCTAGGGGTATGTATTTTTTTCTCCTGTTGCAACACACGGGCTTTCTTACTAGTATTTTCCTATTTTCTTAAATATTCCAAAACGGAGAAAAATTGCTATTAGAACTGTTTTGGAGTCGGTTTACTTACCGTATCACATACCTATTCCTCGTTTGAGTCTAAAACATTCTGAAAAGTGTCCCTTATGTACTCCTCCGGGGTTACGGTGTCAATAACATTGGTTTCAACATTTATGGAATTACCTGAGATATAATATTTGATTCTTTGACCATTCACCACCTTCGGATTTGTGCCTTCGAAGTTGTTGATTTTTATGGCACCGAAACGAAATACTTCCTCGATAACGTAAGGACCTTCCCATTTAGAGAGGAGTTTTCCTGCAAAAAATCTTAAACGAGAGCTGTATAACAAAACATACTCACATACATTAAACTCATGCTTTGGTATCCTTTTGTCATGGCATCTTTTAACTTTGTCTTTAAACAGTTTGCCATTCTCATAGGCCTGGGTTCTCCACTCATCATTTGAGCTAATGTCAAATAGTCTCTTCTCACCGCCAAGTTTGAAATCATAATTGAGCTCTTTAATGGCCCAATATGCCTTATGTTCTAGTTCGAGAGGTAAGTGACATGCTTTTCCATAAACCATTTTATACGGAGACATACTCATAGAATTTTTATATGCAGTTTTATAGGCCCATAATGCATCATCAAGTTTCTTGCACCAATTCTTTCTAGATCTATTAACAGTCTTTTGCAAAATTAATTTAATTTGTCTATTACTCAGTTCTACTTGACCACTAGACTGTGGGTGGTATGGAGATGCAATTCTATGATTAACATCATACTTAGCAAGCATTTTATGAAAAGGATCATGAATAAAATGTGAACCACCATCAGTCATTAAGTATCTAGGGACTCCAAACCTCGGAAAAATAACTTCTTTAAGCATCTTAATAGAGGTGTTATGATCAGCACTACTAGTTGGAATAGCTTCTACCCACTTAGTAATGTAATCAACAACAACTAAAATATGTGTATACCCATTAGAGGAAGGAAACAGTCTCATATAATCAAATCACCAAACATCAAACGGTTCAATCACAAGTGAATAGTTCATAGGCATTTCTTGACGTCTACTAATATTACCAATTATTGGCCATTCATCACAAGTGAATAGTAGGTGTTGGGGAACGCAGTAATTTCAAAAAATTTCTACGCACACGCAAGATCATGGTGATGCATAGCAACGAGAGGGAAGGGTGTCCACGTACCCTCGTAGACCGAAAGCGGAAGCATTATGACAACGCGGTTGATGTAGTCATACGTCTTCACGATCCGACCGATCCTAGTACCGAAAGTACGGCACCTCCGCGATCTGCACACGTTTAGCTCGGTGACGTCCCACGAAATCTTGATCCAGCTGAGTGTCGAGGGAGAGTTTCGTCAGCACGACGGCAAGATGACGGTGATGATGAAGTTACCGGCGCAGTGCTTTGCCTAAGCACTATGCGATATGACCGAGGTGGATTATGGTGGAGGGGGGCACCGAACAAGGCCGGAAACAAGGGGGGAGGCCAGCCGGCCCTTGGTGCGCCCAAGGAGAGGAGGAATCCTCCTCCTAGTAGGAGTAGGATTCATCCTTTCCTAGTCCTACTAGGAGGGGGAAGGAAGGAGTGGGAGAGGGGAAGGAAAGGGGGGGGGGCGCCACCCCCCTCCAAGTCCAATTCGGACCCAAGGGGGAGGGTGTCGGTATCAAAACCGGCGGATCTCGGGTAGGGGGTCCCGAACTGTGCGTCTAAGGTCGATGGTAACAGGAGACATGGGACACGATGTTTACCCAGGTTCGGGCCCTCTCTAAATAGGTAATACCCTACGTCCTGCTTGATTGATCTTTATGAATATGACTATTACAAGAGTTGATCTACCACAAGATCGTAATGACTAAACCCTAAAAGTCTAGTCTGGCTATGATTATGAGGATTCTCTCTCTCTACCGACTAAGTCCTCCGGTTTATATAGACACCGAGAGGATCTAGGGTTACACAAGGTCGGTTACAAAGAAAGGAATCTACATATTTGGCCGGCAAGCTTGCCTTCCATGCCAAGGAGAGTCCCATCCGGACACGGGTGCAGTCTTCGGTCTTCATGTTCTTCACAGCCCATCAGTCCGGCCCATGGCTAACAGGCCGGACGCCCGAGGACCCCTTAGTCCAGGACTCTCTCAGTAGCCCTGAACCTGGCTTCAATGACAAGGTATCCGGTGCGTAGATCTGTCTTCGGCATTGCAAGGCGGGTTCCCCCTTCCGAACTCCAAGATAGTCTTCGGACGAAACAAACGTGTCCAGATCCGCAACACACAGCTGTAGAGAGTATAATATTTCATGAATCCAATCTGCTGACTATTTTAGTAACGTGATGTCACGCTTGCCCGGTCGTTATTTCGAACTGTTTCCCGTCCCGCCGTTCCACGTTTTGGGGTGTGGATTTTGTTGGCACATCCCGTCGAAGCAGAGATCGTGTCCCCTTATCGCGGGATTCTCATCAATACGAGCGTGGGTAACCCAACCTTCCCGCGAGAAAGATTCCTTAGGAATAGGCAGGTTATCAGCCTTAGGAGAAGGTGTTCGATACCCGCTGCCTTTATAAAGGAACCAAGGGCCGTATTTTTTATGCCAAACCTCTCCTTAGCCTTCCCAACCTCGAGTTCTAGCACCCAAGGTTCGACTACATTGCTTCAAGCCTCCCCATCATGTCCGGACCCAGCCCTCAAGGCCGATGGGTGGCTTCCTCCGTCACAGAGGAGGATTTTGCGAAGTTTCGGGAGGCCAAATACTTGACCACGGAGATCCACCATAGGCTTCCTGCTCAAGGACAGGTTATTCCGACCCCCAGATCTGGCGAGAGGGTCGTATTCATCTCCCACTTCCTTCGAGGGCTAGGGTTTGCTCTTCACCCCTTCGTCCGGGGGCTAATGTTTTACTACGGACTAGATTTTCATGATCTATCTCCGGACTCTTTCCTCCACGTCTCGATTTTTATCATTATATGCGAAGCCTTCCTCCGAATCCCCCCACACTTCGGCTTATGGCTCAAGACTTTTAGTGTGAAGCCGAAGGTAGTCGATGGGGAACAGGCGGAGTGCGGTGGTGCTGTAGTGAGCAAGCTTAACAACACTCTCTGGCCAAAAGGCTCTTTCACTGAAACCTCCAACCAATGGCAGCGAGAGTGGTTTTATGTCACGGAACCCCGTAGCACCAAGTGGGCAGCTATACCCGCTTTCCATTCCTGCCCTCCGCCACAGCTTGCATCATGGATTAACAAGGGGCTGGACCGGGGATCAGTTGATGAAGTGCAAACTCTACAGAGCCGCATCCGAACCCTCCTTGAGAGAGACATCGATCTTGTCAACGTGATTTAAGTGATGCTAGTTCGCAGAATCCTGCCATGCCAGCGCAGGTCTCGCCGCATGTGGTAGTTTAGTCCAGAAGGACCACGAACCCTCCAACAGTTCTTCGGCACTACACATGAAGGGATGTGGAAGCTGTTTTTCAGGAAGCGAAAACATTGGTCGAACACTACTAAGGACGCTGCCCTTGACTACAACCGTCTGGATACCCCGGTAAGCACTTGTCTTCCGAACACTTTGTAGTTACGCATACCGTAATATGGTACTGAGCAAACTATCTTCTTCAAGGGCTGGATAAAGAAAGCAAAACTAATCATGTGCTCGGCCCCCCTGCCCGAAGGCCCATCGAATCCTGTTTTAACAAGGATGCTGGCCCTGGTACCATACCAGATGCCTGTGAAGGGGGGCAAGGCGGAGAGGACCAAAGATGGCCTCCATCCTGAAGGTGCATCAAACATTGTGCCCGGAGGAATTAAGATCCCATCGTCGGAAGAAAAAAATGAGGGGGAGGTGAACGCCTCTTCCCCCCATGCAAAGAAAAGGGTCGCCTCTGAAGATTGGGAGGAAAAGGCTCCTAAGCGAGGCAAGACTCCTCTGTCGAGCGGCTCTGGCTTGGAGGACATCGACGCGTGGTCTCATGATGAGGACAAGCCTCAGGACAAATCGTAAGTAAACAAGGATGTTTTAGACATGTCTCGTTCTTTTTCTTGTAATGCCTAGAATATATATTTTTTATAGTTCGGCACGCAGTCTTCTTCAACAATCCTCTTCCTCGGGGGACCTTCTCATAGAGATGATGGAAAGCGAGACGCCTCCACCGGCCTCTCCGCCCCATAGGGCGAACGACTTCGAGGTGTCATCACGGAGGGTCTCCCCCGACCAACAGGCGGTGCGAGGGATGATGAAGATATTACCCGAAGGTGATACTTCGGTGGCCCAAGGTCCGGGGACCAATAATGAAGGCCCCGAACAATCTGGTCTACAGCAGGATACGAATAAACGGATCCCTTCAAAGGGTGGCCGTACTCCTACAGTAGCCTCCGGAGATCCAGAGGCGCCAGATATACTGACTAACATGCTGCAGCAGGCGACCGTCTCAGAGGAACATCATACCTTGATGGGCACGGTGGTTAAAAAGGTCATGTCCGTGAAGCGCAGATTGAATGAGGCTTTTATGGGCCTACTAAGAGGTTTTGAGGTTTGTACTGTAATATGTTCAATTGTGTTTTATTCACGAATTGCACCTGTGTATAGTTAATAGCCCCTGAGACTCTGATTGGCTTCCCAAGGGAGGCAATCAGAGGATCAAAAGAAATGCCTAGGGACTGACCTGATTAATTGGAACACAGGCTGTTTCTCCCCCGACGACTACCCGGACTACAGATATTGTCGAGTTGCAGTGGAAGCTTGATGTGGCAGGGGATGACATTGCGTTAATCAATAGGCGTCTTGACGAGTCGCAAGGTATGTATTCGGAGCAGTCCTTACACATACGTGTTTGTAATATAAGTGTGACGCAGAAAATTGCATACTGTGATATATATGGCTACAGATGGTGCTGCCGCCGTTGAGATTCTTCGGGCGGAGCTGGCCCAGGCCAAGGAGCAGGCCCTGTTTAGTAATGCGGCTGCTGAAAAGGCATCAGCCACGTTAAAGGCCGAACGAGCTGCTCAGCACCAAGATGCGGGGAAAATATCCGCGATGGTGCTCGAACTAAAGAATGCTACTAGCCGCTGTGAATTCCTTGAGAAGGCGAATAAAGGAAAAACGGTTGATCTTGACGAGGCCTTGCGAGAGGCAAAAGAAGCGCAGTATGAATCTAGAGCGGCCCGTGAGGAGATCCGGCAAGCTGGGCGGCTGGTAAGCCCTTTTTATTACAGACTAAGTTCAGCGATCCGAATTATATATGCTCAGCTTAACCAAGTGTGGAGCTCTCCAAACGTGTTTTTGGACCTGCCGAAGAGTTCTTCCGATGCAGCGCAATTTTACCAGGCGCAAGAGAGATATGCAACGGAGAAGCTTTTCTGGTCACAGTTTATTGCATCAAAACGCCCTCTGCTGCTGAATGAACAAATCTCCCAATGGGCGGAGCTTCACAGGATGCCTGGCGCTGCCATGAAGAACGTCATACTCCGGCTATGGCCGACTGAGCTTATTCCGAATAACTACTTCGGCTTGGTGCAGCGACTTACTGATGCGGTGCCACGAATCGACACCGCGAAGCGGTCGGCGTGCATTGAAGGTGCACGGATGGCCTTTGCCCGAGTCAAGACATACTGGGGGAAGATGAAGGCCATCGATATTGCAGCGAAGGGTCCACCCAAGGGCAAGGACCATCACTCACCAGAGTATTATTTTGAGGACGTCTTGGAGGCTGCCCGCTTGATAGAGGGTCAATGCTCGAAAGGCATAATATTCGAATGAATTATGTACGAATTGTAAAAGACAATTTTTATAATCAGTATATATTTTAGTTTTGCCTAAAGGCTGTTGTTCCTCCTGTGCGGCCGTTTGTATATAATCTGAAAGTTTTCCAGTCATCGGCTTCCGCCCCCTCGTAGGAAATACGAGGGTGTTCGGAAAAACATCTGATCACTCTAGACCCAACGTCTTGGTCCATAAAGGAGATGTCAATGCGGTGAACCAAGCAATCGGACTATAGGGCGTTAACACTTTCACTTAGCCATAGGAGTTTTATGGTGGGTCCACGATATAGCCCCTTGTATGTATGCGGCTTATTCATACGATGCGTTTACATGTTTGATCGGAAACAGGTCCTTCGTGTGACACGGAGGGAATCACGAAAGATTCCAATAAGTCATCGAGTGGTTGACGAGCTCTCACCGCATCATGACAGCCAGTTTTTGGCTTTCTCTACTAAGGTGCTTAACCAGGTGAACCGGAATCACAATCGCAGTAGTTATCCCTTTACTACCCTAGCCGATAGAGCGGAACATAGGATAGCAAGCACAGGAGCCAGGAAACCTAACTATTGACCCAAGACATGATTCGGAGCTGATGCATATAAGGCCAAACTCGCGACGCCGAAGTACGCTATAGAGCTGTTCGGACTTGTCGGCAACTCGTTTGTTCCCATGCCGAGCCCCTGGCAAGTTATGCCGACGTGTATGTTTAAAACAACCGTAGGGGAAAAAATGAGTTCTTTAGAAAAGAGTGGATTATTTTTACTGGGATCTAAGTGATGTGCCAATCGTTTATATAGATAGGAAAGCCGCAGCCCCGACTATTTGACATGCTAGGGGTCGAAGGCGGGGGAAAAGGCACTTTACAGGCTCGAAATAGAGAATGTGGTCTACAAAAAGTTATTTTGGACCTCCTGTCGCACGTCTGCGCCGCTTGTCCTCGGTGAAGGGACTCCTTGACAGAAATAGCCCCTGGGTGAGTGTATGCACCCGAACTCCGATAGAGTCCATGGCCAGCCGTTGAGCCACGCGTGGAGAGGAAAGAGAAAAAGGAAGAAGAAAAAGTAATTAGAAAAAAGGGGAGGTTATGGGAGAACGTGCAGGTCCGCGGACGCCCAGGATATTTTAAGTGTATAATTATGTATGAGCGGTACAGACTTCGCAGGTATATTAGGTAAGCGGCGGGAGCCGAACTGCTAGTCCCCCGCTGTGTAGTTCGGATGAGGTAGCCGTAGTATGGTCCTCAGTGCGGAAGTGCGGCGGGAGCGCTCCGTGCGTTCCCCTGTAGGGGAGTGTGTCACGTATACCATGTTCACTATCTTTACTTCGGGGGGAAACTGCTTCTGACCCCCGGCGTTTGGTTGGCGGGTTTCTTCATCATCGCTGTCGCCGGGCGGCCTCTTCCCCTTGTGTTCGGCATTTGAATTGCCGGACTGTTTGAAGACCCAACATCTTCTGTTAGTGTGATTAGATGGTTTATTGGGGTGGCCATGAATCTGGCAGGGCATATCCAATATCTTATCTAAATTGGATGGTCCGTCTCTATTTACCGTAAATGGCTTTACGTTGATCGGGTTTGGGGCCGCTGAATCCGGTGTTAATCGTTGTGTCGAGTGTTCCCCCATTACTATTGCCATGTTTGTGTGTATTGCGTCGTGGTTTCCCGTTGCCGTCTCGAACTTCAGAGGTGCCCGGGTCACTGGCGCTGCTGCTTCTACGAGCGTGCCAGCTGTCTTCTCCCGCGCAAAAGAGGGTTATCGGAGCGGTGAGGGATGACATGGATTTTGGTTTCTCCTGACCGAGGTGGCGGGCGAGCCACTTGTCCCGAAAACTGTGTTTAAAGGCAGCTAGGGCTTCCGTGTCCGGACAGTCTATGATTTGGTTCTTCTTAACTAAGAACCTAGTCCAGAGCTTCCTGGCTGACTCTCCTGGCTGCTGGACGATGTGACTTAAGTCCTCGATATCTGGTGGCCGGACATATGTACCTTGGAAGTTGTCACGGAAGGCATCTTCCAAATCCTCCCAGCTGTCGATAGAGTTTTCATGTAGACTATTTAACCATGTAACACCCTCGATGCGACTATATCTCCCACGTGTCGAGGCACGACTTAGAGGCATAATCGCATGGAAGGCATATGTCGCAAGTCAGGCAATCATCACAAACATCCCATGTAATATAGATGAATAAAAGGGATAACATAGTTGGCTTACACTTGCCACGTCAATCAAGTACATAAATAACATACATCATCCAAACACTCATGGCCCGACTACGGCGCCAAAGTAAAAGACAACCCAACAAGCGACATGGTCCCGATCACCCCAACTGGGCACCACTACTAATCATCAGGAAAAGAAACATAGTATCGCTGAGAGTCCTCGTCGTACTCCCACTTGAGCTCAAGCGCGCCATCTGGAGCTGTATCATTTGGCCCTGCATCTAGTGTAATAGTAATCTGTGAGCCACTGGGACTCAGCAATCTCGCACCCTCGCGACAAAGACTATTTAAGCTTAATAGGTAGGGTAAGGTAAATATATGTGGAGCTGCAGCAAGTGACTAGCATATATGGTGGATCACTTATTCGCAAAAAAAGAGCGAGAAGAGGAGGCAAAGCGCGAGCGAGAAGCTAGAGGACAACCTGCGCAAGCATTACTCCAACACCGTGTCCACTTCCCGGACTCCGCCGAGAAGAGGCCATCACGGTAACACACACGGTTGATTCATTTTAAATAAATTAGGGTTCAAGTTATCTACAACTGGACATTAACAAATTCCCATCTGCCC
Source organism: Triticum aestivum (assembly GCF_018294505.1). Classification (NCBI taxonomy): domain Eukaryota; kingdom Viridiplantae; phylum Streptophyta; class Magnoliopsida; order Poales; family Poaceae; genus Triticum; species Triticum aestivum. Next base: position 23,881,123 of record NC_057809.1, read on the forward strand.
ATAACCGCGGGCACGGCTTTCGAAAGTTCAAATCCCTATAGGGGAGTCCCAACTTAGCCCATGACAAGCTCTCACGGTCAACGAAGAAATAGACCTCCTCCCGAGACGTTCCGATCAGACTCGGTACCTCGGTTCTTCAAGACATTTCGACAGGTTAAAAGAAGACCGACAACACCGCCCGAATGTGCCGACAAATCCCGATAGGAGCTGCACATATCTCGTTCTCAGGGCACACTCAGATGAGCGCTCCATACAACTAAAACCAAACCTCGAGTTTCCCCGAGGGGGCGCTGCACAGGACTCTAGTTCGGACCAACACTCAGAGGAGCACTGGCCCCCGGGGGGGGGGGGGGGTTCAAAATAAGATGACCCTCGGGCTCCGGAAACCCAAGGGAAAAAGAGGCTAGGTGGCAAATGGTAAAACCAATGTTGGGCATTGCTGGAAAAGCTTTAATCAAGTCGAACTATCAAGGGGTTCCCATTATAACCCAACCGCGTAAGGAACGCAAAAATCCGGGAACATAACACCGATATGACGGAAACTAGGGCGGCAAGAGTGGAACAAAACACTAGGCGAGAGGCTGAGCCTTCCACCCTTTACCAAGTATATAGATGCATTAAGATAACATGGCAATATAATGATATCCCAACAAGTAAATAAATGTTCCAACAAGGAACGGTCTCCAATCTTCACCTGCAACTAGCAACGCTATAAGAGAGGCTGAGCAAAGCGGTAACATAGCCAAACAACGGTTTGCTAGGACAATGGTGGGTTAGAGGCTGAACGTGGCAATTTGGGAGGCTTGAAAGCAAGTGGTAGGCATCGTAGCATTGGCATAGAAAAGAGCGAGAAAACTAGCACAACAAAGATAGTAAGTGATTTCGAGGGTATGATCATCTTGCTTGCACAGTTGTCAGAGTTGACTAGATCCTCGAAAGCAAACTCAACGGGCTCCTCGTTAGCGAACTCGTCTCCCGGTTCTACCCAAACAAGACAAACAAGCAACAGGAACACAATCAACCACATGCAAGGATCAAACAAGAAGATGCAAACATGGTATGCTATGCGGGATGCGATGCGGGATGCATATGCAAGATATGACAGGAAATGCATGAACCTGGCCTCAACTTGGAAAACCAAGTGTGCCACTGGAAAGATGAGATGAAATCACTTGAAAATTATATAAAGATCACCGGAATCGGAGTTACGGTTTGGAAATGGCAAGCGATTCAAATATGACACCGATCTGCGATTTACAGCAAGTAGTCATCTAAATGCAATGAGATGAACATGCTACAGCACTCAAACATGGCATCAAAATACATGGCAGGGAAGCATTCAAGATGGTTAACAAAAGTCTAGCACTGAGCCACGGCCAATTCATCCATTAACAGGTTCAAACAAGCATGGCAAAAATGCAAATGGTAAACAGATCTCAGACTTTGTGAAATTAACACTTGTCTGAAATTTCAGATCATATAGCCCTCTTCGGAGCAACAAAACAACATGCTACAGGACCTGAACATGACAAAATAAAACATGGCATGGAGCTACTCAAAGAGCTTAACAAAAGTCCCTTAGTGACCTTGAGCCAAAAGGGATCACGAAATACATTTGCAAGCATGTGAACATAGCAAAAACATAATCAGTTCCAGACTTGGTGAAAAACTGGGACATGCTGAAATCATAACTCAAGTAGGCATGTTTATGAGATCAATGCACTCACTACGGTGCAAGTCATGGCAAGACAAGCATGCATCCATTAAGAAGGCACAAAATCCAAGCTAGACATGGCAAGAACAATGGCATAGCATGCACGGATCAACTACAACAACATCGGCAAAAACGCAAACAAGTTGACGATCTGCCCAGATTCACAAAGAAGCAAAAGTAGAGCTCGTTTGACTCAAGCTAGGGTGCTCCATAATTGCAAACAAAGGCATGGATGGATAGAGCACTACAATATTACCAAAACTCCTTTACTGATTATCCTCAAAAGAGGCACGGATCACTAGGAAACAACATGAACATATGGCATCATGAACTAAACAATCCCAGGACTTAGTGAAATTACTAAGTCCTTGAAAACGGAGTTATCGAGTGCCTCACTTTGCAAGCTTGCACTTGTCACTACACACATCACAAAAATACATGGGTTGCACCTCTGGAAATATGACAAAACCCTTAACAAAACATATGTAGAACTCATGGGCATATCATGCACACAACAATCATGGCAAAAATGACAAATGTCTAAGATGAAGTAGCACATCTGACAATTAACTCAAGTAGCCCTCTTCTAACAGCATTTCGGGCATCAAGGTGAACTCAAATGAAAATGATGCAATGGAATGAAAGGATGTACTCTCTGAGGCGAACATTTTGATATGCTATATGCATGAATCGGAGCTACGGATGCAAAGTTACGAGGCCTAGAACATGGGCACATGGATATGCAAATTTCAGGACTTAGGGGAAAAAATGACCTAGGGTTTACTGTTCCCCGGATCTGGATCGGGCGAGAGCTATTCACCGGCGGCGTGGTTCCCGAAGATGATCGTCGCCGGAGAAGAAACGGCCGGCAGGGCGAGGTCGCCGGAGTTGGAGACGGCCGGGCGGCGTGAGGCGTCGGCGGGCGCGGCGCGGCGCGGTCGGGCGAGGCGGCGCGGCGCGGTGGCGGCGGCTGGTGGTGTCCGGCGGGCGGAGGCGGCGGGGCCGGCGAGGAGCTTCGGGCGCCGGCCGGCAATGGCCTGCGGCGGCCGGATCCGGTGGGGAGGCGACTCGGGCGGCGGGGAGCGCGGGCGTGAGGAGGCCCAGCTCGGCGCGGGAGAGGGCCCTCCCTGGGCCTGGTGGGCCGGGGGCGCGAGGTGGCGGCGAAGTGGTCCCGCGGGACCTGTGGCGGCGGCGGAGAGGACGGCGGCGGTGTCCGGCGCGCGGACGGACGTGTCCGGCGCGTTGAGGGGAAAAACCTAGGGTTAGGAGGGAAGGGGACCCGGGATTTCTTGGAGGGATCTATATATAGGCATAGCGGGAGCTAGGAGAGTCCAAATGAGGTGCGGTTTTTGGCCACGCGATTGTGATCGAACGCTCTAGTTGATGCAGCAGAGTTAGGTGGGTTTTGGGCCAAATTGGAGGGGTGTTGGGCTGCAACACACACGAGGCCTTTTCGGTCCCTCGGTTAACCATTGGAGTATCAAACGAAGTCCAAATGGTACGAAACTTGACAGGCGGTCTACCGGTAGTAAACCAAGGCCGCTTGGGAAGTCTCGGTCCAATACGGAAATGTTCAATCCCCACACATGAAAGAAAGGTAGAATTGACCACCGGAGGAGAACGAAGCGCCGGAATGCAAAACGGACAACGGGGAAAATGCTCGGATGCATGAGACGAACACGTATGCAAATGCAATGCACATGATGACATGATATGAGATGCATGACAACGATAACAACACACGGAGACAAAGACCCGAACCCGAGAAAATAAAATAACTTAACGCCGGAAACGGAAAGAGTTGGAGTACAAATTGGGAAAGTTATATCCGGGGTGTTACAAACCAATACCTTGTTGGTCCTTTGAGTTTTAGTGGGAGGTATTTGATAGCGTGGAGGTCATCTCCGTGAGCCATATGAATATGGAGAAGAAAATCCTCGATCCATACTGCGGGATCAGTTGTTCCATCATATGATTCGATATTCATAGGTTTAAACCCTTCTAGGAATTCATGCTTCATTACTTCGTCAGTGAAGCAGAGGGGGTGTGCGGCGCCTCTATATTGGGCCACGTTGTGACGTAGCTTAGATGGAGTCCGTCTGCGGTTTTCGGTCCGGTCATGACTAGACTTGTCACGTCCGAATAGGTAGCCGCCGTTGCATGTCAAGGCATGTCCTCGCGATCCGTAGATCGATCTAGTATGTTCTGCTCTACTGTCCAAGTTCTGTTGAGGGTCGCATGTATGACCCCGAGCTATTTTATCTCTGTTTTTTCTTTGGGTTGAGGCGGGCTGCTGTTTGGCTTGAGCCGCCGCTTTATCCCGACCACATGGTGGTCGGTTGACCACATTGTCCCGACCGCGTGGTATAGGTTCCGGCGCCTCCTCATCGAACTGAGGTAGCAATCTGCGCTTCGGGTAATGTGCATTCGAGGCCGTATTCTTCGGCTATTAGGGTGTCTGTCCATCTATCGTTGAGCAGGTCTTGGTCAGCTTGAAGCTGCTGCTGCTTCTTTTTCAGGCTCCTTGCAGTGGCCAATAGCCGGCGTTTAAAGTGCTCCTTCTCGAGAGGTTCCTTAGGCATGATGAAATCCTGGTCGCCGAGGCTCTCCTCATCCTCGGAGAGCGGAAGATAATTACTGTCCTCCAAGTCTTCGTGTATGGCCTGTTCATCAAGGCTATCGTGCCCGTCTTCCCATTCATCTTGTTTGGACGTAGCCTCAACAGGGTCTTCATTGTCTTCGGCATCGTTTGGGGTGTTGTTTTCTCCGGTGCTGGCATTGCTGTCTTTTGCATGACGTGACTTAGAGCGGCGCTGCTGATGCCGGTGTGTGGGATTTGTCTTAGGAGGTTTATCCTTGACTGGATCTTCTTTGTCATCATCGTTAGTTTCTTTAGGTGTATCCACCATGTATACGTTGTATGAAGAAGCGACCATCCAAAGTCCGGTAAGTGGCGGGTTTTGGTCCTGCTCCTCATCGGCATCGTCGTCTATACCGTCGAGGTATTCGGAGCCGTAATCGAGCATGTCGGTTAAGGCCTCGACAATGGCTATGGAGTGGGTGGCGGGTGTGAAGCAAAATTCTCCATTATCAGCCCCTAGTTCAAACCGGATATAGTTCAGCTATGAGTCCTCCGCCAAGGACATGTTTTTAATGAGTTTAGGATGTCGCCCAAGGGCGAGTGTTGGAAGATGTCTGCGGCGCTAAATTCGGAGATGGATAAACGATCAAGTTCGGCGTACGCGGGCTCACATGGTTCGGAACTTATGACCGGAGATGAGTCCGGAGTTCTGGTGGCACAGGTATCGTGTGAGATCAAGTCTATGCGCGGCTCCAACATCGGGGAATCTTTGGCCTCCGTGGCTGGGTTGAGCTTCCTGTCCTTGGATGGCGTTGTCTGCTCCGGATCTAAGGCCAGAGCGGTTACAGGAGCTATCTATGCGATCCGATGACAGATTTAGGTTGTGTCTATCGGGGTGACCAGGAGTGGTTGCTGCGATCTCGAATCCAGTGAAGATCAAGTCTCCACGGATGTCCGCAACGTAGTTCAAGATCCCAAATCTGACCTGGTGGCCAGGGGCATAGCTTTCGATCTGCTCCAGATGGCCAAGCGAGTTGGCCCGCAGTGCGAAGCCGCCAAACACGAAGATCTGTCCGGAGAGGAAGTCTCCCCCTTGGACAGCATCGTTGTGGATGATTGGATGAGCCATCGAACCACCTGACGACGGCACAGTGGAACTCTCAATGAAAGCACCAATGTCGGTGTCAAAACCGGCGGATCTCGGGTAGGGGGTCCCGAACTGTGCGTCTATGGTCGATGGTAACAGGAGACATGGGACACGATGTTTACCCAGGTTCTGGACCTCTCTAAAGAGGTAATACCCTACGTCCTGCTTGATTGATCTTGATGAATATGAGTATTACAAGAGTTGATCTACCACGAGATCGTAATGACTAAACCCTAAAAGTCTAGTCAAGCTATCATTATGTGGATTCTCTCTATCTACGGACTAAGTCCTCCGGTTTATATGGACATGGGAGGATCTAGGGTTACACAAGGTCAGTTACAAAGAAAGGAATCTACATAATTGGTCGCCAAGCTTGCCTTCCACGCCAATGAGAGTCCCATCCGGACACGGGTGTAGTCTTTGGTCTTCGTGTTCTTCACAGCCCATCAGTCCGGCCCATGGCTAATAGGCCGGACGCCTGAGGACCCCTTAGTCTAGGACTCCCTCAGAGGGGGTGCGCGGGCTCCCTGGTAGCCCCTCTCTCTCTCCACTAAGGCCCATCTAGGCCCACTAGTTCCCCAGGGGGGTTCCGGTAACCCTCTGGCACTCCGGTTTTCTCCGAATCACCCGGAACACTTATTTTGTCCGAATATAGCCATCCAATATATCAATCTTTATGTCTCGACAATTCCGAGACTCCTCGTCATGTCATTGATCATATCCGGGACTCCGAACTAGCTTCGGTACATCAAAACACATAAACTCATAATACCGACCATCACCGAACGTTAAGCGTGCGGACCCTACGGGTTCGAGAACTATGTAGACATGACCGAGACTCATCTCTGGTCAATAACCAATAGCGGAACCTGGATGCTCATATTGGTTCCTACATATTCTATGAAGATCTTTATCGGTCAAACTGCACAACAACATACGTTGTTCCCTTTGTCATCGGTATGTTACTTGCCCGAGATTCAATCGTCGGTATCTCAATACCAAGTTCAATCTCATTACCGGCAAGTCTCTTTACTCGTTCCGTAATGCATCGTCCCGCAAGTAACTCATTAGTCACATTGCTTGCAAGTCTTGTAGTGATGTGCATTACCGAGAGGGCCCAGAGATACCTCTCTGATAGACAGAGTGACAAATCCTAATCTCGATCTATGCCAACTCAACAAACACCATCGGAGACACCTGTGGAGCATCTTTATAATCACCCAGTTACGTTGTGACGTTTGATAGCACACAAGGTGTTCCTCCGGTATTCGGGAGTTGCATAATCTCATAGTCAGAGGAACATGTATAAGTCATGAAGAAAGCAGTAGCAATAAAACTGAACGATCATTATGCTAAGCTAACGGATGGGTCTTGTCCATCACATCATTCCCTAATGATGTGATCCTGTTCATCAAATGACAACACATGTCCATGGCTAGGAAACTTAACCATCTTTGATTAACGAGCTAGTAAAGTAGAGGCATACTAGGAACACTCTGTTTGTCTATGTATTCACACATGTACTAAATTTCCGGTTAATACAATTCTAGCATGAATAATAAACATTTATCATGATATAAGGAAATATAAATAACAACTTTATTATTGCCTCTAGGGTATATTTCCTTCAGTAGGCCAATAAAAACCAGATTGCAATACCTTATGTGCAGTTCTATCTCCAGCGTGGTGTCCTCCATAAGACTCGGAGTGACACTTGAGTAGGATCTGTTCCTGTTCATGCTCAGGTACACAACATCTAATAACACCATCTACTCCTTCTTTATAAACGTGTGGGTCATCCCAGGAGTAATGTCTTAAATCATAGAAAAACTTTTTCTTTTGCGGGTATGTGAAACTAGGTGGTATAAATTTAGCAACAATGTAATTAGCATAATCAACATACCGTGGAGCAATATGAGAAGCAATTATTTCAGCTAATTCTTCATAAGGAAAACTATCATCAATAGGTAGTGGGTCATCAAGGACATTCTCTAATCTAGATAAGTTGTCTGCAACAGGGTTCTCAACTCCCTTTCAATCAATAATATGCAAATCAAATTCTTGTAGCAAGAGAACCCATCTAATAATTCTATGTTTAGCATATTTCTTTTCCATAAGATATTTAAGAGCAGCATGATCAATGTGAACAGTTACTTTAGAATCAACAATATAAGGTCTAAACTTATCACAAGCAAATACAACTGCTAAAAATTCTTTTTCAGTAGTAGCATAATTTCTCTGGGCATTGTCTAGAGTTTTACTAGCATATTGGATAACATTTAATTTCTTATGAACTCTTTGTCCTAGAACAGCACCTTCAGCATAATCATTAGCATCGCACATAATTTCAAAGGGTAAATTCCAATCAGGTGGCTCAACAATAGGTGCAGAAATCAAGGCTTTCTTAAGTATTTCAAATGCTTCTACACAATCATCATCAAAGACAAAAGGAACATCTTTTTTTAAGACATTAGTCACAGGCCTAGAAATTTTTGAGAAGTCTTTAATGAACCTCCTATAAAACCGGCATGACCAAGGAAACTACTTATAACTTTAATGTCCTTAGGACACGGCATCTTTTCAATAGCATCAAATTTAGCTTTATCAACTTCAATACCTTTTTCAGAAATTTTATGCCCCAAGACAATACCTTCATTAACCATAAAGTGGCACTTCTCCCAATTCAAGACAAGATTAGTTTCTTCACATCTCTGCAAAACTCGATCAAGGTTGCTTAAGCAATCATCAAAAGAAGTTCCATACATGGAGAAATCATCCATGAAAACCTCAACAATCTTTTCACAAAAGTCAGAGAATATACCAGTCATACATCTTTGAAAGATAGCAGGTGCATTACATAAACCATAAGTCATACGTCTATAAGCAAAAGTACCGAAAGGGCAAGTAAAAGTGGTCTTTTCCTAATCCTCTTTCGACACAGGTATTTGAGAGAAACCAGAATAACCGTCTAGAAAGGAAAAATGTGTATGTTTGGATAATCTTTCTAGCATTTGATCAATAAAAGGTAAAGGGTAATGATCCTCTCTAGTAGCTTTATTTAATTTGCGGAAGTCAATTACCATTCTATAACCAGTAACAATTCTTTGTGGGATCAATTCATCTTTACCATTAGGAACAACAGTAATACCTCCCTTCTCAGGGACACAATGGACAGGACTTACCCACTGACTATCAGCAACAGGTTAAATTATACCTACCTCCTGAAGCTTTAGTATTTCATTTGTTACAACTTCTTTCATCTTAGGATTTAACCGTCATTGGTGATCAACAACCGGTTTAGCGTCTTTCTCCAATTTTATTTTGTGCTGGCATAGAGTGGGACTAATGAACTTAAGATCATCAAGAGTATATCCAATAGCAGCACGGTGCTTCTTCAGAGTCTTCAATAATTCCTCTTCTTCCTTCTGTGAAAGGTTAGCACTAATAATAACAGGATATATCTTCTTTTCATCAAGATAAGCATATTTAAGAGTATCAGGTAATGGTTTAAGCTCAAACACGGGATCACCCTTGGGTGAAGGAGGATCCCCTAGAATTTCAACAGGCAAGTTCTGTTTCAAAAGAGGTCCCTGTTTAAAGAATACTTCGTCTATTTCCCTTCTTTCATTCATAAACATATCATTTTCATGGTCTAGAAAATATTGTTCTAAAGGATCATTAGGAATCACGGCAATAGAAGCAAGACCAATAATTTCATCTTTACTAGGCAATTCTTTATCATGGATTTGTCTATGAAATTTAGCAAAATTAAAATCATGAGACATATCCCCTAAACCAATAGTAACAATATCCATTTCGCAGGCTATCTTAGCATTAACAGTATTCAAGAAGGGTCTACCAAATATAATGGGACAAAAGTCATCTTGTGGGGAAGCAAGAACAAGAAAATTAGTAGGATATTAAATTTCCCACACAAGACTTCAACATCTTTAACAATCCCAACAGGTGAAATAGTATCTCTATTGGCAAGCTTAATAGTAACATCAATATCTTCTATCTCTGCAGGTGCAATATCTTGCATAATTTCTTTATATAAAGTATAAGGTATTGCACTGTCACTAGCACCCATATCACATAAGCCATGATAACAGTGATCTCCTATTTTAACAAAAACAACAGGCATGCCAACAACAGGTCTATGTTTATTTTTAGTATCGGGTCTAGCAATTCTAGCAGCTTCATCACAGAAGTAAATAACATGCCCATCAATATTATCGACCAAGAGATCCTTAACCATAGCAATACTAGGTTCAACTTTAATTTTCTCACAGGGTGTAGGTGTTCTAGCATTACTCTTACGAACCACAGTTGAAGCTTTAGCATGATCCTTTATTCTAACAGGGAAAGGTGGTTTCTCAATATAACCGGTAGGAACAATAGGATCAACATAATATGTGATAGTCGTTTCTTCAACATTAATAGGTTCGACTACTTTTACTTCAATGGGAGTATGATATTTAAACCGCTTATCCTTAGGGAGATCAACATGATTAGCAAATGATTCACAGAAAGAAGCTACTATCTCAGAATCAAGTCCATATTTAGTGCTAAATTCACGAAAAGCATCGGTATCCATAAAAGATTTAACAAAATCAAACTTAGGTGTTATAGCTAACTCCGTACCTTCATCGAGTTCCCAATCTTTGGAGTTCTATTTAATTCTTTCCAATAAATCCCATCTGAATTCAATAGTCTTCATCATAAAAGAACCAGTACAAGAAGTATTGAGCATGGAGCGATTATTGAGAGAAAGCTGAGCATAAAAATTTTGAATGATAATTTCTATTGAGAGCTCATGATTGGGACATGAATATAACATTGACTTAAGCCTCCCCCAAGCTTGGGTGATACTTTCTCCTTCATGAGAACAAACATTATATATATAATTATGATCACGATGAACCAGATGCATAGGATAAAACTTCTGATGAAATTCCAATTTCAATTGGTTGTTGTCCCATGATCCACTATCATCACATAGCCTAAACCATGTCAATGCCTTTCCCTTCAAAGATAAAGGGAAGACCTTCTTTTTGATAACATCCTCAGGCATACCTGCAAGCTTAAATAACCCACAAACTTCATCCACATAGATTAGGTGCATATGGGGATGTAATGTTCCATCTCCTGTAAAAGGATTAGCTAGCAGTTTCTCTATCATACCCGAAGGAATTTCAAAGTAAACATTTTCAGTAGGTTCCGTACGTTGAGTTGCAACTCTTTGCTCTACTGGTCGGGTGATGATACCCCGAACAAGGCCCTCAAAGGATTATTTTCCATAGTAACAAGTGATAGTAAATTTCAGCACACTATATAAAATTTTCCTTACCAAATTCCACCTACCAAAAGGGCTTCACTCCCCGGAAATGGTGCCAGAAAAGAGTCTTGATGACGCACAAGTATAGGGGATCTATCATAGTCCTTTCGATAAGTATGAGTGTCGAACACAACGAGGAGCAGAAGGAAATGACAAGCAGTTTTCAGTAAGGTATTCTCTGCAAGCACTGAAATTATCAGTAATAGATAGTTTTGTGATAAGGTAATTCGTAACGGGTAACAAGTAACAAAAGTAAAAAAGGTGCAGCAAGGTGGCCCAATCCTTTTTGTAGCAAAGGACAAGCCTGGACAAACTCTTATATAAAGGAAAGCGCCTCCGAGGACACATGGGAATAATCGTCAAGCTAGTTTTCATCATGCTCATATGATTCGCGTTCGTTACATTGATAATTTGATATGTGGGTGGACCGGTGCTTGGGTATTGCCCTTCCTTGGACAAGCATCCCACTTATGATTAACCCCCCTCGTAAGCATCCGCAACTATGAAAGAAGAATTAAGGTAAACCTAACCATAGCATGAAACATATGGATCCAAATCAGCCCCTTACGAAGCAACGCATAAACTAGGGTTTAAGCTTCTGTCACTCTAGCAACCCATCATCTACTTATTACTTCCCAATGCCTTTCCCCTAGGCCCAAACAATGTTGAAGTGTCATGTAGTCGACATTTTAAAGGGGTTGTCAAACCCTTTCGGGTAATGGCGCCAGAAATTGGCAAACGAACGTGAGAGAGTTTTAATAATTTGATAGATCGAACGCCAAATAAAATAAATTGCAGCAAGGTATTTTTCTATTTTTTGTTTAATAGATCTGAAAATAAAAGCAAAGGAAAAATATCGCAAAGGCAAATATAATAAAGAAGAGACCCGAGGGATGTTGGTTTCACTAGTGGCATATCTCGAGAAGAATAGCAAACGGTGGGTAATCAAATTACTATTGGGCAATTGATAGAAATTCAAATAATCATGAAAGTATCCAGGCAATGATCATTATATAGGCATCACGTCCGAAATTAGTAGACCGCGACTCCTGCCTCCATCTACTACTATTACTCCACTCATCGACTGCTATCCAGCATGCATCTAGTGTATTAAGTTCATGGAGAAATGGAGTAATGCAATAAGAACGATGACATGATGTAGACAAGATCTATTTATGTAGAAATATTCCCCATCTTGTTGACCCTTAATAGAAACGATACATACGTGTCGGTTCCCCTTCTGTCAGTGGGATCAAGCACCGTAAGATCAAACCCATCAAGAAGCACATCTTCCCATTGCAAGATAAATAGATCAAGTTGGACAAACAAAACCCAAATATCTGAGAAGAAATACGAGGCTATAAGCAATCATGCACATAAGATATCAAAGAAGACTCAAATAACTTTCAGGGATAAAAAGAGATATATCTGATCATAAACTCAAAGTTCATCGGATCCCAATAAATACACCGCAAAAAGAGTTACATCATATGGATCTCCAAGAGACAGTTGTATTGAGAATCAACCGAGAGAGAGGAAGACATCTAGCTACTAACTATGGACCCGAAGGTCTACAAAGAACTATTCACGCATCATCGGAGGGGCACCAATGGACATGATGAACCCCTCCATGTTGGTGTCTGGATTGGATCTGGTAGTTTCTAGAACTTGCGGCGCCTGGAGTTCATTTTTGTTGACTACCCTAGGGTTTCTGGAATACTGGGGTATTTATAGAGTAAAGAAGCAGTTCGGGGGGCACCCGAGGTGGGCACAACCCACCAGGGCATGCCTAGGCCTCCAGGCGCACGCCCTGGTGGGTTGTGCTCCCCTCGGAGCACACCCAGGTGCTTCTTTGGCACATTGGATGTCTTATGGTCCAATAAAATACACAAAAAGTTTCTCTGTGTTTGGACTCCGTTTGATAATGATTTCCTGCGATGTAAAAAAATGCAAAAAACAACATGGAATAAAATGACTATAAAATGATTGTAAGACATCCAAGACTAATAATATAACAACATGGAACAATCAAAAATTATAGATACGTCGAAGACGTATCAGCATCCCCAAGCTTAATTACTGCTCATCCTCGAGTAGGTAAATGATAAAAACATAATTTTTGATGTGGAATCCTGCCTAACATGTAATCTCATATTCTTTTCTTTATAGCATGGACATTTGGACTTTTATATGGTTCAAACCAATAGTCTAGTTTTGACATGAGACTTAAATACTCAAGCATATCAACAAGCAACCATGTCCTTCAAAATATCAATGCTAAAAGTTATCCATAGCCCATCATGCTCAATCATTCATCCATTCATGAAACACATTTGCATATTATCTACACCTAATGCTCAAGTACGATCATAGTGCCCCCTAGTTGGTGCTTTATAAGAGAATATGGAGACTCAAATTAAAAATAAAAATTGCATAAAGTAAAATAAAGCCCCTTCGCGGAGGGAAGTGGGGATTTGTAGAGGTGTCAGAGTTCAAGGCGAAAAACATAGAGATAAAAACATTTTCGAAGGCATGCTTTTCCTATCAACGAGAATGATCGAGAAGTTCCCAATACTTTCCATGCTAGATATATCATAAGCGGTTCCCAAGCAGAAATTAAAGTTTATTCCTTTTTCAACCATACTTTCACTTTCCATGGCTAGTCGTATCAACCGGTGCCTTCCCTACCAACACTTTCCAAGGAATTTATTATTTGACAACATAAAGTAAATTCATTTTTCATTTCGGACTGGGCATCCCTAATACCTTTTCCTTACTCTCGTGCAATGACAAGTGAATAAACACTCATTGTGAAAATAACATATCTAGCTTGGAACTATATTAGCCACCCCCTACCAATTCATGAGTGGTACGAGCACACAAAAGAGAAATTTGTTTTGAAAATTAGAGATTTCACATACAAATTTTCTTATAACAACAAAAGAATACCGCATATAGGTAGGTATAGTGGACTCATGTGGCAAAACATGTTTAAAGGATTTTGGATGCACAAGTAGTGATCATAATTAGTGCAAAATCAAGGCTAGCAAAAGATTGAGAAGCGACCAGCCAAGAAACAAATAATCTCGTAAGTGAGCATTAAGCATAATTAACACCGAATAATGCACCACAAGTAGGATGTAATTTCATTGCATAACTATTGACTTTCGTGCTTGCATAGGGAATCACAAACCTTAACACCAATATTCTTACTAAAGCATAATTACTCATCAATATGACTCACATATCACATCATCATATCTCAAAACTATTACAAGGAATCAAGTTTATTTTGTCCAATGATCTTTATGAAAGTTTTTATTATATCCTTCTTGGAAATCTATCACTTTGGGGCTAATTTTCGTCTGTTGCTTTTGATAAGATCAAACAAATATAAGTGAAGATCATGAGCATAATATTTCTTTCTCTCAAATTAATTTAAGTGAAGCAAGAGAGAATTTCTTCAAAAATACTAAAGCACGTCGTGCTCAAAAAGATATAAGTGAAGCACTAGAGCAATTCCATGGCTAATAAAAATTTAAATGAAGCATAGAGAGCAATTCTAACAAGTCATGGAATAATTTTGACTCTTCTCAAATAGATGTGTCCAGCAAGGATTCAAAACTTAAAACACAAAGCAAAACAAGCAAAGACTCATATCATACAAGACACTCCAAGCAAAACTCATAGTATGTGACGAATAAAAATATAGCTTCGAGTAAAATACCGATGGTCGTTAGAGGAAAGAGGGGATGGCACTTGGGCATACCCAAGCTTAGACTCTTCTTACTCCTTATTCCTTCATCCATCATAACATCACCCAAAACTCGAAAACTTCAATCACACAAAACTCAACAAAACCTTCGGGAGATCCGTTAGTATAAGAAAACAAATCACTACTATAAGTGTTGTTGCAAACCAATTCATATTTTATTCTTGCATTATATATACTGTATTCCAACTTTTCTATGGCAAAAAATCTTTAAAGAAAACCATAGAATCATCAAAACAAGCACACAACGCAAAGAAAACAAAATATGTCAAAAACAGAACAATCTGTAGCAATCTGGATATTTCGAATACTTATGTAACTCCAAAAATTCAGAAAAATTAGGACGACCTGAGAAATTTGTAAAATAATCTTCTGAAAATATAATTGGTATTTTATCACGCTCCTGTTAAAAAGGAGAATTATTTTCGTGAGTGCAAAAGTTTCTGTTTATCAGCAAGATCAAATCAACTATCACCCAAGAAGATCCTAAAGGCTTTACTTGGAACAAACACTAATTAAAACACAACAACACAATCATAACAGAAGCATAATTGTGCAAACACTCAAGAACAAAGAGCAAAAGACAAAAATAAATTTATTCATTAGGTTGCCTTCCAACAAGCGCTATTGTTTCACGCCCCTAGCTAGGCATAAAGCAAGGATCTAAATGTTGTCATATTGGTTTCTAGATCAATAAGATGCCCTCATGATTGATTCATTTGTTGGCCTAATTCTTTTTATAGGGAAGTGTTCCATACCCTTTCTTAGTGGAAATTGAATTTAATATTACCTTCTTTCATATCAATCACGGCACGGATAATGCGTAAGAACGACCTACCAAGAATAATTGGACAGGACAGATTGCAATCAATATCAAGAACAATAAAATCTATGGGCACATAATTCCTATTTGCAAGAATAAGAACATCATTAATTCTTTCCATTGGCTTTTTAATAGTAGAATCCGCCAAGTGCAAATTTAAAGAACACTCTTCAATATCGTTGAGACCAAGCACATCACATAGAGATTTCGGAATTGTAGAAACACTAGCACCCAAGTCACATAAAAAAAACACTCATGATTTTTAATCTTGACTTTGATAGTAGGTTCCCACTCATCATGCAATTTTCTAGGAATTGAAACTTCTAATTCCAAATTTTCTTCCAAAGCTTTCATCAAAGCATCAACAATACATTTAGTAAAAGGTTTATTTTGTTCATAAGTATGGGGTGAATTCATCATCGATTGAAACAAACAAATACAATCAATCAAAGAGCAACTCTCATAATTAAAGTCTTTGTAATCCTAAAGAGTGGGCACGTCACTAGTTAAAGTTTTAACCTCTTCAAACCCACTTTTATCAATTTTCTCAACAAGATTTTCACCCTCCGAATTATTGGGACGCCTTCTAGCTAAAATTGACTCTTCTTCAGTCCCTTTTTCGTTAATATTAATTTTACTAAACAAGGGATCAATATAAGAAACACCAATCATTTTAAGATCTTCATCATTTTTATCTTCTAACGTGATTGGTTTAGCGGCCATTTGATTTACTAGGGTAGCTTGTGCACGGATATTTTTCCTAGCAAACTTTTAGAAAAAGCATACTTAGATTGGAGATTGCAAACTTCTCTACTAATATCATAAAGTTGTTTCGTTATAACATCTAGCCCAACAGAGTGTTCCTTAAGTTCTTCGATAAAATATTTATTGTGCTCAAATTGTGTAGTCATATATTCCTTAGTACTTGTCTCAATTTCAAGCAAAATATTGGCATAAGGAATATCATAATATTTTCTTTGAGGCGTCATGACTACACAAATAAGAACGCACGCGAAAACAGATCCGGCAAGAAAACAACGAACGAAAAAGAGGGCGAATAAAATGGCAATTTTTTGTGAAGTGGGGGAGAGCAAAACGAGAGGCAAACGGCAAATAATGTAAATTGCTAGGAGATGAGACTTGTGATTAGGAACCTGGTAGATGTTGATGATGTCTACCCGGCAAAGGCGCCAAAAATTCCTTTTGATGTCTGCTAGAACTACGTCGGTATTTCCCCAAAGGGGAAGGGATGATGCAGCATAGCGACGGTAGGTATTTCCCTTAGTGATGAGACCAAGGTTATCGAACTAGTAGGGGAACCAAGCAACACTACGTAAACAGCACCTACACACAAATAACAAATACTCGCAACCCGACGTATTAGAGGGGTTGTCAATCCCTTTCGGGTAACGGCGCTAGAAATTGGCAAACGGGTGTGAGAGAGATGTAATAATTTGATAGATCGAACACCAAATAAAATAAAGTGCAGGAAGGTATTTTTGTATTTTTGGTTTAATAGATCTGAAAATAAAAGCAAAGGAAAATAGATCGCAAAGGCAAATATCATAAAGAAGAGACCCGGGTGCCGTAGGATTCACTAGTGGCTACTCTCGAGAAAAATAGAAAACGGTGGGTAAACGAATTACTGTTGGGCAATTGATAGAACTTCAAATAATCATGATGATATCCAGGCAATGATCATTATATAGGCATCACGTCCAAGATTAGTAGACCGACTCCTGCCTGCATCTACTACTATTACTCCACACATCGACCGCTATCTAGCATGCATCTAGTATATTAAGTTCATGGAGAAATAGAGTAATGTAATAAGAACGATGACATGATGTAGACAAGATCTATTTATGTAGAAATAGACCCCATCTTCTTATCCTTAATAGAAACGATACATATGTGTTGGTTCCCCTTCTGTCACTGGGATCAAGCACCGTAAGATCGAACCCATCACAAAACACCTCTTCCCATTGCAAGATAAATAGATCAAGTTGTCCAAACAAAACCCAAATATCGGACAAGAAATACGAGGCTATAAGCAATCATGCATATAAGAGATCAAAGAAGACTCATATAACTTTCATGGATAAAAAGAGATAGATCTGATCATAAACTCAAAGTTCATCTGATCGCAACAAACACACCGCAAAAAGAGTTAGATCATATGGATTTCCAAAAGGCCATTGTATTGACAATCAAACGAGAGAGAGGAAGCCATCTAGCTACTAACTACGAACCCGAAGGTCTACAAAGAACTAGCCACACATCATCGGAGAGGCACCAATGGACATGATGAACCCCTCTGTGATGGTGTCTAGATTGGATCTGGTGGTTTCTGGAACTTGCGGTGGATGGAATTGATTTTCGTCGACTCCCCTAGGGTTTCTGGAATATTGGGGTATTTATAGAGTAAAGAGGCAGTTCAGGGGCACCCGAGGTGGGCACAATCCACCAGGGTGCGCCTGGGCCTCCAGCCCAGGCATGCCCTGGTGGGTTGTGCTCCCCTCGGAACACCTCCCAGGCACTTCTCTGGCCCATTGGATGTCTTATGGTCCAAAAAAAACCACAGAAATATTCGCTGCGTTTGGACTTCTTTTGGTATTGATTTCCTGTGATGTAAAAACATGCAAAAAACAGCAACTGGCACTTGGCACTATGTCAATAGGTTAGTACCAAAAAATGATATAAAATGACTATTAAATGATTGTAAAACATCCAAGAATGATAATATAACAGCATGGAACAATCAAAAATTATAGATACGTTGGAGACTTATCAGGACCCCGCCCTCCCGGCCGCCCTACACTCGGCGCCGTTGCCGAGTAAGTATGGTGGTGGAGGTGGCTGGTACATGGACTCGGCAGCTACTGCGCATATGAGAGCTCATCCCAATGACCCATCCTCTTCCACTCCAGTTCACACACTCACTCATATCACCATTGGGAACAGTTCTTCTTTACCTATCACTCATGTCGGTAGCACTAGTTTTCCTTCTAGTTCCACACTATCACTATGTCTAATGCCCTTGTGTCACCTGACTTAGCCACTAGTTTAGTTTCTGTTTGTTGTCTTACTCGTGAGAATCCACTTATCAGTTCTATATCCGGCATATTTCGTAGTAGGGGTCTTAAGCTAGGCGTCTTGGAGCGATGATAACATGGACACGAGATTTTACCCAGGTTCGGGCCCTCTTGATGGAGGTAAAACCCTACGTCCTCCTTCTGATTGTATTCATATGGGGCAAGTACATAGTACAGGTATCTACCACGAGATTGTGGTAACGAATATGAGATGTTCTATTGACTAGCCTGGCCTCGGTTTATATAACACACCAGAGGCCTAGGGTTTAGAGGAGACCTTGTCTTGGGCGCCAAGTCTTGTGGAATCCTCCTTGTATGCGGCATGGGCTGCCTGAAATGGCCCATAAGTGAACCGCCATGGGGGTCCTCGGCCCGATTCAGCTGGTCGGGAGATGACATGGTGAGTACCCCCTAGTCCAGGAAAACGTCAGTAGCCCCCTGAACCGGTCTTCAAGTTGGGGACGCTCCTCGATTCTTCCGAATTGTTCTTCATCTTCGGTCATCGGTCTTGAAAACTGGTTCGACAAATCTTCTCATCTTCGATCCTAAGGATCTCCAAAGTGAATCCGAAGAGTCTACACGTTGGGTATCCGAGGAGCCCCTTTAAGTTTTCGGCCTTTAGCAATGCCTTATTATTTTTTACGCCATACCTCGGGTTTGAAGTTGTTCCCGTGTGGTGGTGTCCTCTTGCATCCGAGCTCTAACGCCGGACTACATCCGAGATATCTTTTGCAGCCGAGCACCAACGCCAGACCGCTTCTGAGCTCCAACACCAGAATGTATCCGAGCTCCAACGCCGGACTGTATCCGAAGTGTGATAGATTACCTCGATCTTGACAAAGTTAAAAGGGTAGAACCGAGCTTAATGCCGGAGATGCCCTCTATGGAGCCAGCCACTTGCGACCGAGCTTTATGCCGGACTGCTTCGGAGGTATCTTTTGCAATCGAGCACCAACGCCGGACTGTATCCAGGCTCCAACGCCAGACTGTATCTGAGGTGGTGCACTACTTCGGTCATGGGCTGATTTATATGAATTTAATTCCGATTTGTGCAATGTATTCTCTGCCGAGATGTATAGCCAGTAGCCCTTAAGGTGCGTATTGGTCCAATATTCAAGATGAACCTGAAGGATAAAATCAAACCGCTAACCCCAATAGCCCCTGAGACTTAGGTCGATTCGTGAAATTAGCTTGAGGATCAATTCCCAGCTCAGCAGTATAGTTAGGAATAGAGAGGCGGTGTAATATATTAGAGGAAATAGTGATCGGCGAGCGGGCCCTTGAGACATGGTTTTGAGAAGCCGTTGTAATATATTAGCTTGATGCCGGATTATAAGTCCCAGATGGTACTTATTATTGTCCGAAGACGCATTTGCCCATAGTTCGGTCAAGCCGAACACTGAGCACTTTGAATTTTCTGTATTGAATAGGGATTGCAGTAGCCCCCGAGACACTGGTCGGGTGGCATGAGACGTCTCCAACGTATCTATAATATTTTATTGTTCCATGCTATTATACAATCCATCTAGGATGTTTTATATGCATTTATATGGTATTTAAATGATTTTTGGGACTAACCTATACCTATTAACCTATGTAACAGTGCCAGTTTCTATTTTTTCCTTGTTTTTGAGTATCACAGAAAAGGAATACCAAACGGAGTCCAATTGACGTGCCAATTTTTGATGATTTTTTATGGACCAAAAGAAGCCCCCAGAGTAAAAGAGTTGGGCCAAAAGAGTACCAGGCTGTCCACGAGGGTGGGGGGCGCGCCCACCCCATGGGCGTGGGCCCCTATCTCGTCGACGATCCGAAGACCCCCTTACATGAGACCTATGCTAAAAATTCCTATAAATACAGAAACCTCTAGAAAATAACCTAGATCAGGAGTTCCGCCGCCAGAAGCCTCCGTAGCCACCGAAAACCAATCTAGACCCGTTCCAGCACCCAGACGGAGGGGGGGCTCCCTCTCTGGTGGCCATCTTCATCATCCCGGCGCTCTCCATGACGAGGAGGGAGTAGTTCACCCTCGGGGCTGAGGGTATGTACTAGTAGCTATGTGTTCGATCTCTCTCTCTCTCGTGTTCTTGATTCGGCACGATCTTGATGTATCGCGAGCTTTGCTATTAAAGTTGGATCTTATGATGTTTCTCCCCCTCTACTCTCTTGTAATGGATTGATTTTCCATTTGAAGTTATCTTATCGGATTGAGTCTTTAAGGGTTTGAGAACACTTGATGTATGTCTTGCCTGTGCTTATCTGTGGTGTCAATGGGATATCACGTGATCCACTTGATGTATGTTTTGGTGATCAACTTGCGAGTTCTGTGACCTTGTGAACTTATGCATAGGGGTTGGCACATGTTTTTGTTTTGACTCTCCGATAGAAACTTTGGGGCACTCTTTGAAGTTCTTTGTGTTGGTTGAATAGATGAATCTGAGATTGTGTGATGCATATCATATAATCACACTAGTAGAAAAAGGGTCAAATGTGAAGCACATTAGTGTCGGTTTGTATTTGAGCCGACACTAATTTATACATTAGTGCCGGTTCCAACGGCTAGCCGGGCTGCTTTCATTAGTACCTATTCGTGGCGAACCTTTAGCACCGGTTCGTGCCACGAACCGGTACTAATGAGAGTGGTGACAGGATGTTGTCAGAATGGGCCCCCTCCAGCCCCTTTAGTACCGGTTCTTGGCACGAACCGGTACTAAAGGTCGTCCTACATAAACCCTTCGTCCACCCGAGCTCGCTCTGTTCTTCCCCTTTCCCCTCTCCGCTCTGTTCTTCCCCTATTCCTCTCGAGCTCATCACACATTTTGCCCAAAATTTGTCAAGATTTGAAGGCCCCCATCCATTCAAATGATCACAAAGGTTAGCAACTTTGTCCTTTCATCTCTCATTGCTAGATTAGCTCTTGCAATGCTTTATATAGTGATTAATTTGTGAGTTTAGTAATTTGGGAGGAATATATATATATATATATATGTGCTAGTATTTGATTTATATGCAATTTGAGGTCAACAATAACACTTAGTTTGCATATGTAGGTGTGGTTTACTTAGTGCCTTCTAAATCTCCATCGTAGCCACCGTCGATCGCCCGCACCGTCCCGTCGCCGGCACCACCTTGTGGTGAGCCTCTTGTTCATGAAATTTTATATAAAAATTGATGTTTGTGTGATTTGGATATATAGTTACTCGTATAATTATCTTACCCGTACGTTGTTTGTTATACATATAGTGCCATGGTTTTGATATCCGTCCCCGTCGGCCCTAGTCCTTGTTATGATTCGGATGTGGTATGTATATTCTCTTTTAAAACTAGTTGCATTTTGTGTTTATGACAAATTATGCCCATCAAGTTGACATAGAAATTTTTTCTAGGAGGTATGTGAACCGGAAATTCCAACCGACCCTATTGCCGAGAGGTTAAATTTAGTTGAAAGAGAAAACGAGTACTTGAAAGAAAAGTTGAAAAGAATTGAGGGGGAGAAGATGGAATTGGAGTTGCATGTTGCCGATGTCGTCGATGATCACAAGATCAAGATGGAGAAAATGCGCTTGAAGATTAGAAAGATTAGAAAATATGCCATCGATAGTGAGGCTTGGTATCATTATGCTGTTGGATCCATTGTTACCTTAGTTGCGATCTTGATCGTATTTGTTGTTGCATTTAAATGCTTTAGCTAGAGAGTTATTTGTTTGTTGCATTTAAGTGTTGTATGAACTTTATGTATGAACTTGTATTAATTTGGTCTATTCGGTGTTGTGTAATGAAGATGAGCCGGCAATGGATGTACGATGACCGATGCTCTCCCCAGTTCGTTGAGGGCGTGCATACTTTTCTGCTTGCGGCTGAGGCAAACAAGCGGGCGGATGGTTTTATGCCTTGTCCATGTGCTCGCTGTAAGAATGGTAACAATTACTCTACGTCAAGAACCATTCACGTCCACCTGTTTAAGTCCGGTTTCATGCCCCATTATAATGTTTGGACCAAGCACGGAGAAAGAGGGGTTATGATGGAAGACAATGAAGAAGAAGAGGACGACGACAGCTATCCTGGCCATGGGTTCCCTGAATACGATGATACAACAATGGGGGAAGAAGCTGAGCCGGTAATGCGGGAAGAAGCTGAAGAAGAGGCATCAGATGAGCCCGTTGATGATCTAGGTCGGGCCATTGCCGATGCAAAGAGAAACTGCGCAAGTGATTTGGAGAAGAAGAAGTTGCAGCGCATGTTAGAGGATCACAAAAAATTGTTGTACCCGAATTGCGTAGGTGACAAGAAAAAGCTGGGCACCACACTGGAATTGCTGCAATGGAAGGCAGAGAATGGTGTATCTGACAAGGGATTTGGAAAGTTGCTGGTAATGATAAAGGATATGCTTCCAAAGGACAACGAATTGCCCGAGAGTACGTACGAAGCAAAGAAGGCTGTCTGCCCTCTAGGGTTAGAGGTGCAGAAGATACATGCATGCCCTAATGATTGCATCCTCTACCGCGGTGAGTACGAGGATTTGAACGCTTGCCCGGTATGTGGTGCATTGCGCTATAAGATCAGCCGCGATGACCCTGGTGATGTCGAGGGCCGGCGCCCCAGGAAGAAGATTCCTGCCAAGGTGATGTGGTATGCTCCTATAATACCACGGTTGAAACGTTTGTTCCAAAACAAAGAGCATGCCAAGGCGATGCGATGGCACAGAGAAGACCGTAAGAAAGACGGAAAGTTGAGAGTACCCGCTGACGGGTCGCAGTGGAGAAAAATCGAAAGAAAGTACGGGAAGGAGTTTGCAGATGACGCAAGGAGCGTATGGTTTGGTCTAAGCGCAGATGGCATTAATCCTTTTGGGGAGCAGAGCAGCAACCATAGCACCTGGCCTGTGACTCTATGTTTGTATAACCTTCCTCCTTGGTTGTGCATGAAGCGGAAGTTCATTATGATGCCAGTGCTCATCCAAGGCCCTAAGCAACCCGGCAACGACATTGATGTGTACCTAAGGCCATTAGTTGAAGAACTCTTACAACTGTGGAATGGAACAGGTGTACGTGCGTGGGATGAGCACATGGGGGAAGAATTTGACCTAAAGGCGTTGCTGTTCGTGACCATCAATGATTGGCCTGCTCTCAGTAACCTTTCAGGACAGACAAACAAGGGATACCGCGCATGCACGCACTGTTTGGACGATACCGACAGTATATATTTGGCTAATAAGAATGTGTACCTGGGACATCGTCGATTTCTTCCGAGCAGGCATCCCGTAAGAAAGAAAGGCAAGCATTTCAAAGGTGAGGCGGATCACCGGACGAAGCCTCGCCACCGTACTGGTGCTGATGTACATGATATGGTCAAGGATTTGAAGGTGGTCTTTGGAAAGGGTCCTGGTGGACAACCTGTTCCGAATGACGCTGACGGACACGCACCCATGTGGAAGAAGAAATCTATATTTTGGGACCTGCCCTATTGGAAAGACCTCGAGGTCCGCTCCGCAATCGACGTGATGCACGTGACGAAGAATCTTTGTGTGACCCTGCTTGGCTTCTTGGGCGTGTATGGGAAGACAAAAGATACACCTGAGGCACGGGAGGACCAGCAACGTATGCACGGAAAAGACGGCATACATCAGGGTCATGCAAGCTACGCTCTTACCAAAGAAGAGAAGGAAATCTTCTTTGAATGCCTGCTCAGTATTAAGGTACCGTCTGGCTTCTCGTCGAATATAAAGGGAATAATAAACATGGCAGAGAAAAAGTTCCAGAACCTAAAGTCTCATGACTGCCACGTGATTATGACGCAACTGCTTCCGGTTGCATTGAGGGGGCTTCTACCGGAAAACGTTCGATTAGCCATTGTGAAGCTATGTGCATTTCTCAATGCAATCTCTCAGAAGGTAATCGATCCAGAAATCATACCAAGGTTACAGAATGATTTGGTGCAATGTCTTGTCAGTTTCGAGTTGGTGTTCCCACCATCCTTCTTCAACATCATGACGCACGTCCTAGTTCACCTATGCGAAGAGATTAACGTTTTGGGTCCTGTATTTCTACACAATATGTTCCCCTTTGAGAGGTTCATGGGAGTCTTAAAGAAATATGTTCATAACCGTGCTAGGCCAGAAGGAAGCATCTCCAAGGGCCGTCAAAATGAGGAGGTCATTGAGTTTTGTATTGACTTTATTCCTGACCTTAAGCCGATTGGTGTTCCTGAATCGCGGCATAAGGGCAGACTGGATGGAAAAGGCACGCTAGGAGGGGAACAAATAATATGTATGGACGGACATTCTCTCACTGAAGCACACTACACAGTTCTACAGAATTCCGCCTTGGTGGCTCCGTATATGGATGAACACAAGAATTTGCTACGCTCCAAACACCCGGAGCGGTCTGATGACTGGATTACACGTGAACAAACCAGGAGTTTCGCCAGCTGGTTGCAAGCACGTACCATGCATGACACCTCTATTGAAGATGACCTGTACTTGCTGTCCCAGTTACCATCTTCGAATATAATGACTTTCAAAGGGTACGAGATAAATGGTAATACATTTTACACGATCGCCCAAGATAAGAAGAGCACCAACCAAAACAGTGGTGTCCGCTTTGATGCAGAAACCAAGACGGGAAAGGAAACATATTATGGTTATATACAGGACATATGGGAACTTGACTATCGACGTGGTTTGAAGGTCCCTTTGTTTCGGTGCAAATGGGTCAATATGACACGAGGCGGGGTAACGGAAGACCCGCAGTACGGAATGACAACAGTGGATCTCAACAATCTTGCGTATGCAGACGAACCATTCGTCCTAGCCAATGATGTGGCACAGGTTTTCTATGTGAAGGACATGTCTACCAAGCCAAGAAAAAGAAAAGATAAGGAAGCGAATGCATCGTACGATGAGCCAAAGCGGCACATAGTTCTTTCTGGGAAGAGAAACATCGTGGGAGTGGATGACAAGACAGACAAGTCAGAAGATTATGAAAAGTTTGATGAAATTGCTCCATTCACAGTGAATATTGACCCGAGCATCCCGTTAAATGATGAAGATTTTCCATGGCTACGACGCAAAGGGACACACGCGAAGAAAAAGTTTCACACCCAAAGATCTGGGATGTGATCGGCTTAACTATCATCACTTTCTTCTGTGTTTCACACCCAGGAGGGAATCTCTGTAATAGTTAGGGTAGCTAGTTATGTGTTTTGGCATTTGAAACGCGAAGAAATTTTATGTGCAAGCAAATTCTTTCATGCATTTACTGATTTTTTCAGCTAAATGACCCTGAAATTGAAAAGCATTTCAAATGAACTCAGAAAAGGATGAAAGTTGGCATGGTATCATAATTTCACCCACATAGCATGTGCAAAAAAGTAGAGAGGGTTACCGCAAAAACTGGATGCACTTCGTGTACAAAATGGACAATCTGTTTCGAAGTATCAGGGTTTCGGACGAAAACTCATCCGTTACAAAGGCATTTCATTTTTTAAATAACTTAAGCATTACCAAATTGAATATAATGATAAAACACACTAATATTAAACATAAGAAAAAAGAATCACTGGAAAATGTATTTTTAAAGTTAAGTTATTCACAAACTAGTGATTCACACAAATTTCAAATAATTCAAAATTTAAACTATTCAAATTTAAAAACTACCGGCACTAACTGAAAGTTTCTAAAAACTATCAAAAATATTCACAAAGAAACTCTAAATATAGCAAAAAACAACTAAAAATAAATAAAACAAAATAAATAAAGCAGAAAAGAAAAAACTAAATGAAAAAAGCCCACCTACCGGGCCACGGCGGCCTGCATACGACTAGAAACCCAACCTGTTGTTGGGCCAGGATGCAGGCCCGCAAGCCCAATAGGCCCCAAAGGGCAGAGTAGCAGAGGTATGCCCAGAAGGCCTGCTTTAGAGAGGAGCTCGAGACAGCAGCGGCGGCGGGGCTTATAAGCAGGTGTGAGCGCCCTTCGGCTAGCGAGGTGGGACTAAACTTCTGCGCCCCTCGCCTGGCAGCGCACACCCTTTAGTACCGGGTCGTGGCACCAACCGGTACTAAAGGAGGGGCCTTTAGTACCGGTTGGAGCCACCACCCGGTACTAAAGGGTGTCGCTTCCCGCCGCTTGGGCTAGCCAAAACAGACCTTTAGTACCGGTTGGTGGCTCCAACCGGTACTAAAGGTGCCTTCTATATATACAACACTTTGAAAATTTTCATTCTCCCCCTCTGTTTCTTCCCGATCGATCGACGCCGCCCCCGTCCTATGCCGCCCCCGTCGCGCGCCGTTGCCGTCGCCGCCCCATCCTCGTCGCCGCCCTCATCCCCATCGCCACCCCCGTCGCCGTCGCCGCCCTCATCTCTGTCGCCGCCCTGGGCCCGTACCCGTCCCCGTCGCACCGTCCCCACGTCGCCGCCCCATCACGCCCCGGGCCGTCACCTCGCCGTCGCCGCCGGCCCGCTATGAGCTCTCCCCCTCTAACCCCTCTCCGATCCCTCGCCCCCGGTGGCCGCCGCCCCTCCCCGAGCCCATACACACACACAAGCATGAACACACACACACGCACATTTCCTCAATTAAGTTAATTAGTATATACGTATTTTGTATGTTTAATTAGTTTAGATTTTTCAGATTATTATTTTTTCACTAGTATGTATGTATGAATGCATGTTAGATGGATATAATTAGTGTTTAATTAGTATGGAATTTTTTTATATAATGTTGTTTTTCTGTTTTTAATGGATGTATAGAAGTTGTTTTTTCTGTTTTTAGTGTTAGATGCTTAATTAGTATGAAATAGCATATAGAATTTTGACATATGCAATGATAGCATAATTAGTGTTACATTTGCATATAGTATTTGTTGTCGACGATGCCCGGCCCGCATCCTCGCGATCGACCCGTTCGCGACGACGTCCTGCTTTAGAGGACCCATGTCCGGGACTGGGCTCCGCCGGGCTGGCACTAGGAGGTGCTACCTTCAGGGGCGCGACGCTTGGTGAGGAACCCGGCCCCGGGTCCCGTCGTCGACCCTCATCTCCTTTGGTGGCATTCGCGTGGGCCACTTTCGGTGCGGAGGGAGCCGGCCCCGCCAGAGGTGGTACGTCGCCGTGTCAGGGAGGAGGACGAGCACGTCCATTGCTACATGGCTGCTATGGACGTCAGGTTCTCCAATACCTGGCAGGTTCTTTGGGGAGATCACCCGAGCTATGATCCAGAGATGGTTCCTTCACTTTGGTTGTCCACCGCCTAGATTACTCTCTAGTATTCGATCTTTATTAGCTAGCTAGCTAGTGATGTATTCGATATATAATATTCGAGATGATTTATTCGAGATTATATATATTATTTGAGACGATGTATTCGAGATTATATCTATTATTCGAGACGATGTATTCGAGATTAAATCTATTATCGAGGCGATGTATTCGAGATTATATCTATTATTTGAGACGATGTATTCGAGATTATATCTATTATTCGAGATTATACTAAATTGTTTTATATTTCTTTTGGCATAGTTAAATAAAAGCTATGGCGGACAATACCGACAGAGAGAGAGAACAGACCATGTTCGATATCATACGCGGGCCAGATGATGATCAGAATGAAGAAGATTTTGACGGCTCCGAATTTCTAAACAACACCGGAGAGGGTGATATGATATTCGATCGCGACGACCGAGAAGATGAAGTCATGAACTACGACGAAGAACATGTTGATCCTGAAACAACAAACACCGGCGAGGTATATATATTTATATAAGCAGGAATCTGGTGATCATCGCATGTTTTAAATGAGTTGAAGATATATTAACGAATCGATCTTTCTTCTTTCAGCCATCCGGATCGAGCAAATCTTCAGGCAAAAGGACGAAACGAGGCCCGAACAAAAAGTTGAAGGAGGGCGTAAAGTACAATATCGAGGCATTCAAACCTAATGGCGAACCATTAGCGCCTAAGAAGATTGCGGACAAGTTCGTTCGTCAGTGCGGAGTTCTTGTGAAGGACCAACTCCCGATCTCCCTTCAAGAATGGAGAAAGCCAGCAAATCCACGTCCAGATGTTACTTTTCGACGAGAATCAAAAAAATCTGCTTTGGGATACTCTCATGGAACATTTCACCCTACCAGATCATTTCACAGAAGCAGATGTGCGGAAAGTCAAGAACGCTGCTTTTAGGAAGATGGCGGTTGCATTCAAGAACCACAAGAGGATGACGTGGGAGAAGTACATCAAGGGAGGAAGGAAGACTCCAGTATTCGAGGGGATACTAGAGAATCAAAGTGCTCATTGGGACGATTTCGTGAAATTCAAGGATTCAGAATTAGCTAAGGAACGGTCGAGAATAAACAAGAAGAATGCCGAAAAAAAGGATAAGTTCCATAAGCTGGGGCCAGGTGGCTACGCGGTGGCAATGCCTAAGTGGGATAAGTCTAAGAAAGAGATGGAGGATGCAAGTGTCACTCCGGTTACTAAGAGATGGCCCCCCAGGTGCAGGACTTGGTTCTATGCGCATGGGGGGGAGTTGGACCCGAAGACAGGCAATGTTTCGACGAAGGCATGTCTGAACGGAGCCGACGGTGCGCTACTTGTTGCAATAGAAGAGGCTCGATCGGGGGTGTTCCAGCCCAACAGAGAGAACGACGAGCTTACGCGTGCCCTGGGAAATCCTGAACACCCGGGAAGAACACGAGGCAAGGGCGCTATTCCATGGTATGAGGGGTTTTCGGATTGGAACGCCGACTACAGAACCCGTGTGAGAAAGAAGATTGCGGAGGAGAAGAAGAGGAAGATGGAGGAGGAGCAGAGGAAGCGGGACTATGAACGCCTTCAAGGCCTAGAAGCAAGTCAAGCGGAATTGGCAGCTAAATTCCAGCGGCAGCAGGAGCAGATCGACTCACTTAGCCAGCAAAGGGGGTCTCAGCAGCTGCAGCAGCTAGCGGATGATCCAGCATTGGATACCACCGCCCCATCCATGCCGAGAAGCAGCGTGGGTTCCGCCCCGGGCGACGCAGTAGTGCTGGATAGATACCCCGTGGATGACATCACGGAGAACACTAACTGTGAGCTACACTTCAAAATGAAGAACATATCCATGAAGGTGGCGGACGCCGTTCCTTTTTCAAATTCCCCCAAGGCAACCTTCCATTGCAACCCGATTCCAGCGGGCTATGCTCGTGTCTTGGTTGATGAGGTGGTGGACCCATATTCAGAGCTACAGCTTGACATTCCTGGAGGTGACGACGAGCACACATTGGGAGAGGCCATACATCGTGTCATCCTATGGAGAAAGGATTGCATCATCTTTCGAAGGCCATCGACACCGCGTCACCCGACTCCTCGTCAAAGTCCGCCATCGAGTCAGCAGACTCCCGCTCCTCCAAGTGCACCAACGCGTGAGGCCACTCCTCCTCCTCCAAGTCCAGCAAAGTGTCAGGCCACTCCTCCTCCAAGTACGACACAGCGTCAGACGTCCACTCCTCCTCCAAGTCTGGCACAACCTCAGGCCACTCCTCCTCCAAGTCCGGCACAGCTTCAGGCCACTCCTCCTCATCCAACTCAGCCCCGTCAGCCGTCTCCGCCGCCTCAGCAATCGCAGAAGAGACACCCCGCAGCTATGGTGCGTAGCGGTATGAGTCGAGGTGATAGTACAGGAAGTACAGGCGGAGGCAAGCGATATAAATATGGTCCAAACCTCAGTACTCCTCTTCCTGTGAGGGCTTACGACAGGACCGAGTAGCAAAACAATGCCATAGTGCGGGCAGAAGTCGACGCCCATTTTGGACCGAAACCGCCACCGCCGCCAAGGGAGAAAGTGCCTGTGGAAGTAGTTGACCACTTCATTCGTATGGCTCAACCACCAACTCCTAAGCCTGTTGACTCAGACTATGAGCGCCACATCAGGAAGTTACATCGACAACGTCTACAGAAGGAGGCGAGCTCGAGCTCGAGCAAACAACAAGCAGCTATCAAAAAATGCGGGAAAACTATTGCCCAGCTAGGAAAACAGGCGGCGCAATCGATCCCCCCGCTTGTTGTGCCGCCAACAACACGTGATAGTACGCGCGCCCAATATTATTGTGGCCAAACAGTTTACGTTCCCGAGGTGGGCGATGTGGTAATAACCCAGGAGCATATAATGCAGGCTGAAGAACTCAAGATCACTGTTGGACAACTCCTCGAGATCGAGGACATGCCTCTGATTAGAGAGGAGGAAATGAAACGGAAATTTGTCCGGGGCCAACCTTTGGTCGAGCCAAAAGATGTCAAGAAGCTCCCAAGGAGAATGTATGAATTGCATCAATGGTACATGGACATTACCAAGAGATCCGATCGAGAGTCCGTCATGGTGTATGTCAAGAAGGATGATTACTACCATGAGAAAGCTGTGGCCGTTGAGTGTTCTGAACTGTTTCAGTTATACAATCAAGACGCACTCGACAAATCTATCGTCAGTTGCTATTGTCTGTAAGTGATTTCTTTCTGTAATTTAAGTCTCAAGCTAGCGGTAGTGATCCTTTTGATCAATCATTACGTGTAATTATCCTCACTATATTCTTTTCTGTGGTATTATGCAGGATGAAGATGTATGAAATGAGAAAAGGTGGACGCTATGGCATTGGGTTCATTGACCGAAACACCGTTAATGAATACACATGGAAATTAGATGCATATTATGAAAAAGAGGTAGAGGACAGCATGCTAGAGTTCTTGAAGCGCCTCAAATACAATGAAGATATACTACTTCCTTACAACTTCGAGTGAGTCACACTTTCTTGTACTACAAATTCTCTGTTTTTGCCTACTAGCTAGCTACATGTTTTTGCTTACATATGCCCGCTTAATTAAGACATGCAAATGTGTGTGCATGCAGATTTCACTGGATCTTGTGTGTCATTAAAGTTGACGCCGGAACAGTTGAAATACTAGACTCGCTATTCAAAGCAAATAGTGACTATAACATCTTGTTTGGGATAGTCAACAGGTAATTTCAATCATTATTAACTATATATCTTGGCCTATTTAGTTCGTCATTTCATGATATGAACTATTTAATAACCCATTTATTCATTTTCTTCGTCGGCGGGCAGGGCTTGGGCAAGGTTCATCAGCGTCATGGAAGGCGAATGGAAACCAAAGCTGAAATGGTTTCGAGCCAAGGTAAGTAATTAAGTAGTACTAGCTAGCTAGCTAGCTGCCATCTCTTTAATTATCATGCTGGATTAATTATTATCTGATCAAATTAAATTCCATTCTCGTAATAAAGGCCCTGAAGCAGGCGCCGGGGACTGAGCTGTGTGCATACTGCGTTTGCGAGAACATTCGCATGATGGCGTCCGAAAGGAGCAGATCTCAAAGACAGGAATGGGTACGTTTGTCAGAACAATATTCACAATTTTTACACCATTATCGATATCTAGTCACACAACTAATACACATGCATATTGATCTCCTTCTTAACAGTTCAAAGAGGTGCGGGACAAGCTCCTACCAACGGAGCGCGTAGAAGCACTTCAAGAGCAAATAGCGGGATTTTTGCTCGACCAGGTCATAAATCCGATGGGAGAATACTATTACCCGCTACCGCCCCCATCGAAAAAGACATGAACCACTTCCAATTGTCATCGTGCTCCAAAGGCACTAATCAGGCTAATGCCACTGGCTCCGAAGGCAACATGCATATGTAGGAGAAATTGTATATAGCTATACATGTGTGTATGTGTGAATTAATATGGTGGTTTGTGAGACATGATTGATGATATATATATGATTGGTTCTACTACAAATTCTATTTATATATATATATATGCATAACGTGTACAATGTGTAGTACCGTAAAATACCAGCAAACGAAAAAGAATTAAAATGGAAAACACAAAATTAAATGAAAAAGAAATCATAAAACCAAAAACCCCCCAACATTTTAGTACCGGTTGGTGTTACCAACTGGTACTAAATGGCTCCCGGCCCCCAGAGCTGGCTCGTGCCACGTGGTTGCCCTTTAGCACCGGTTCGTGCTGAACCGGTACTAAAGGGGGGGGGCTTTAGTGCCGAAATTTTAGTGCCGTTACCTAACCGGCACTAAAGGGCCTTACAAACCGGTGCTATTGCCCGGTTCTGCACTAGTGTCATACCCACAGATACTTGAGGTGACATTGGAGTATCTAGGTGACATTACGGTTTTGGTTGATTTGTGTCTTAAGGTGTTATCCTAGTACGAACTCTATGATAGATCGATCAGAAAGGATAACTTTGGTGGTTTCTTACCCTACAATAATCTCTTTGTTTGTTCTCTGCTATTAGTGACTTTGGAGTGACTCTTTGTTGCATGTTGAAGGATAGTTATATGATCCAATTATGTTATTATTGTTGAGAGAACTTGCACTAGTGAAAGTATGAACCCTAGGCCTTGTTTCAACACATTGCAATACTGTTTGTGCTCACTTTTATCATTAGTTACCTTGCTGTTTTTATATTTTCAGATTACAAAAACCTTTATCTACCATCCATATTGCACTTGTATCACCATTTCTTTGCCGAACTAGTGCACCTATACAATTTACCAATGTATTGGGTGTGTTGGGGACACAAGAGACTCTTTGTTATTTGGTTGCAGGGTTGTTTGAGAGAGACCATCTTCATCCTACGCCTCCCATGGAATGATAAACCTTAGGTCATCCACTTGAGGGAAATTTGTTGTTGTCCTACAAACATCTGCACTTGGAGGCCCAACAACGTCTACAAGAAGAAGGTTGTGTAGTAGACATCATGGCAACACTAGATCAGGGGATCAATATGCCCCTTTAATATTAGTACATGATTAGCCCAAAGCCGAGTAGCCCCCGATCCTTAATGTGGGAACGGGTGGTCGAATTAAGAATCGATATCTAGAGTAAAATCACAAATCATGTGTAATGATTCTACGTATCCAAGTACTCTACATTATTAATGCTCGGATCTGCATTGTACAAAACTTTGTTGGCCGACCATCGGCTTCAACCTCCTCGGTCAATATCCGGGGAGTGTTTGTCGCACTTTATAAAGCTTTATGAGGGCAAAGATTTACGACAAACAAGGTAATCCGGCCATACAGTTTTATAAACAAAGGTATGTTGAGAGAATGTTATATTACTATGTAATGTAAAAAAACATCTTCCAAAGAAAATAGTCCCGCTATCGATTCCTTTCTTTGGGTTGTCATGCCGACCATGATCATGAAACCTCACCTCTGATCAATGCGGGAGAAAAATAGTGAGGATTTAGTTTGTGGAAAGTTCCCGAACTATGTGGTCTTTAGTGAACCTAAATTTTCACTTCCATCGTTGCCGACCAATTATATCCTTTACGCTAGCTTTCGGCTTCACCCAGCCTAAGGTACTAAGTCAGATGACGCGGTAGTAACAATCACACAGGTGCTCCATTTACCGCCTAGCCGAACAATCGGGAACGTAGCGGTAAGCACAGGAGCCAGGCAACCCAGCTTGGCCAAAATCATAAGTCAAATTGATGCATATTTATGGCTTTATAAGGATAATTACGAAAGGCAGCACTTGTATACTAAATCCAAACACTGATGATATATCTTCATTTTGACTCCGTTGCGACTGTTTATCCGTTGAAAGTGGCCCATCGTCGGCTTCGACCCCTTTGTAGATACTACGCAGGGTGTTTCCACAGTAACAAGACAACCCTTAGCCGACGTCTCGGTGCCCAGAGGCGGTTGTGTTAGCGGAAACAAGGCAATCAGATATGCGGGCTTTTTCACTTAGTCATAGGAGCTTTAAACTGGGGAAGCTAGCTACAAGCCCCCGGTTAGTGTTCGGCATCGACCGAAGTCTAGCCATTAACACTTCGACCAATGTTATGAAAGGCCCATCATTTAACATGGGGTAATCGGTATCTATCTATTGTTTGACACCGTCATCGGATCGCTGGCCAGTTTACGCCCATTGTGACAATCAGTTTTCGGCTTTCTCCACTGAGGTGCTTAACCATTCGAGCTGGAAGCACAATCGCAGTCGTTCTCCCTTTGCATACCTAGCTGAACAAAGCAAAACGTAGGAGGCAAGCATAGGAGCCGGGCAACCCAACTATTGACCGAAGACACAATTCGAAACCGATGCATATATAGCAATATCCGAGACTCTTTTTGCCGAATCTCTAAAGGTGTCCGGCGTTGCACTGCGAGACTTATGCTGGAAACACACAAATAGTTTAAAGTGCCATAGGCTTGGAAAACCAAAAACTTCAGTAATAACTTTATGCCCGAACTAAATCAAGTCATTTGGTGCCAATCCGAAAATTGGTCTTATTTTTGTGCTTCTATCGTGCATTAATATGACACATCCGATCTCAAGACTTCAAGCGGGTCAGCCTATGGCTGCAACCTCCTATCCCGAAGGCGGAGTACTGAGCATTAGGCCAGTTTAGCGAACTAAACTCGAGCGGCATTAGATAGAAAACAGGCTATCCGGCAGTTGACCACACACTCGAGTCGAGAAAGGAGTGGTAGAAAAAGACTTTGCAACGAATAGGAAGAAAACAATTATTATAGAACGGCTCATACAAATTTAAGAGCCCCCAGTTAACTTGGGTAAAGGAAGTGTTTTTAACAAAATATTTTTTTGTTTAACATAAATATAAAGTTTGGTTGAACCGAACGAGAATTTAAAAAAACTGAGCATGGAATCGACTTAGCTGGTTAATGAGCACGGTGTCGATGCGCAGCCCGAGCTTACGGTGGGATGAGGTCCCAACCCCCAAGCCGGTCTCGAGGTGGCGGAGCAAAGAGCTCGGCATTCCAAAGTGGTGACGTAGAACGACCAATGTGGCAAGGTGGAACCCCCAGTCTGACCGAGGCGACGGAGCAGGCCGGCAGTATGACGCTGAAGTCCCCGGCATGGTTTAATGAAGTGATGACGAAGCCACCGGTCCAGCCGAGGTGGCGTGGTACGTCAGTACGCCGAGGTGACAGCGCTTCCCAGCCCGGATAATTTACCTGTCACAGAAAATAGTGCAAGCCGAAGATAATAGTAATAATAAAAAATTAAAAAATCATTGCATACTTAATAATTTATGCAAAGCGAGTAATAAAAGAAATATGGCTCATGCGCCGAACACTCGATGAGGTAGAGCTCTCTCAGCGATCCCGAAATCCCCGAGGCAACCAAACATGTCGGTATGGCAATTCGACCAATGCTACCTCTTGAGCACTGCGTTGGTTTTCCCCGAAGAGGAAGGGATGATGCAGCAAAGTAGCGTAAGTATTTCCCTCAGTTTTTGAGAACCAAGGTATCAATCCAGTAGGAGGCTACGCACGAGTCCCTCATACCTGCACAAAACAAATAAATCCTCGCAACCAACGCAAATAGGGGTTGTCAATCCCTATAAGGCCACTTACGAGAGTGAGATCTGATAGATATGATAAGATAATATTTTTGGTATTTTTATGATAAAGATGGAAAGTAAAATAAAGGCAAACTAAATAGCAAAGGAAATAACTAAGTAGTAAGAGATTAATATGATGAAGATAGACCCGGGGCCATAGGTTTCACTAGTGGCTTCTCACGAGAGCATTACTATTCTACGGTGGGTGAACAAATTACTATTGAGCAATTGACAGAATTGAGCATAGTTATGAGAATCAAGGTATGATCATGTATATTGGCATCACGTCCGAGACAAGTAGACCGACTCCTGACTGCATCTACTACTATTACTCCACTCATCGACCACTATCCAGCATGCATCTACAGTATTAAGTTAAAAACAGAGTAATGCCTTAAGCACGATGACATGATGTAGAGGGATAGACTCATGCAATATGAAGAAAACCCCATCTTGTTATCCTCGATGGAAACAATACAATACGTGCCTTGCTGCCCCTACTGTCACTGGGAAAGGACACCAGAAGATTGAACCCAAAGCTAAGCACTTCTCCCATTGCAAGAAAGATCAATCTAGTAGGCCAAACCAAACTGATAATTCAAAGAGACTTGCAAAGATAACCAATCATACATAAAAGAAATCAGAGAAGATTCAAATATTATTCATAGGTAGACTTGATCATAAACCCATAATTCATCAGTCTCAACAAACACACCGCAAAAAGAAGATTACATCGAATAGTTCTCCACAAGAGAGGGGGAGAACATTGTATTGAGATCCAGAAAGAGAGAAGAAGCCATCTAGCTACTAACTATGGACCAGTAGGTCTGAGGTAAACTACTCACACTTCATCGGAGGGCTATGGTGTTGATGTAGAAGCCCTCCGTGATCGATGCCCCCTCCGGCGGAGCTCCGGAACAGGCCCCAAGATGGGATCTCGTGGATACAGAAAGTTGCGGCGGTGGAAATAGGTTTTTGGCTCCGTATCTGATCGTTTGGGGGTACGTAGGTATATATAGGAGGAAGGAGTACGTCGGTGGAGCAACAGGGGGCCCACGAGGGTGGAGGGCGCGCCTGGAGTAGGCAGGCGCGCCCCCCTACCTCGTGGCCTCCTCTTTTCTTTCTTGACGTAGGGTCCAAGTCTCCTGAGTCATGTTCGTTGAGAAAATCACATTCTCGAAGGTTTCATTCCATTTGGACTCCGTTTGATATTCTTTTTCTTCGAAACCCTAAAACAGGCAAAAAACAGCAATTCTGGGCTGGGCCTCCGGTTAATAGGTTCGTCCCAAAAATAATATAAAAGTGGATAATAAAGCCCAATAATGTCCAAAACAGTAGATAATATAGCATGGAGCAATCAAAAATTATAGATATGTTGGAGACGTATCAAGCATCCCCAAGCTTAATTACTCCTCGTCCTCGAGTAGGTAAATGATAAAAACAAAAATTTTGTTGCAGAGTGCTACTTGGCATAATTTTAATGTAATTCTTCTTAATTGTGGTATGAATATTCAGATCCGAAAGATTCAAGATAAAAGTTCATATTGACATAAAAATAATAATACTGCAAGCATACTAACTAAGTAGTTATGTCTTCTCAAAATAATAATGGCCAAAGAAAGTTCATCCCTACAAAGACATATAGTTTAGTCATGTTTCATTTTCGTCACACAAGTATGCTCTCATCATGCACAACCCCGATGACAAGCCAAGCAATTGTTTCATACTTTAGTAATCTCAAACCTATAAACTTTCACGCAATATATGAGCACGAGCCAAGGACATAGCACTATGGGTGGAATAGAATATAATGAGGGGGGTTATGTGGAGAAGACAAAAAAGGGAGAAAGTCTCACATCAACGAGGCTTAATCAATGGGCTATGGAGATGCCCACCGATTGATGTTAATGCAAGGAGTAGGGATTGCCATGCTCAACAAAAGAAACTAGTGGGTGGGCATCCAACTTGCTTGCTCACGAAGACCTAGGGCACTTGAGGTGGCCCATTATTGGAATATACAAGCCAAGTTCTATAATGAAAAATTCCCACTAGTATACGAAAGTGACAAAACAAGAGACTCTCTAACATGAAGATTAAGGTGCTACTTTGAAGCACAAGTGTGGCAAAGGATAGTAACATTGTCCCTTCTCTCTTTTTCTCTCATTTTTTTCTTTTTTCTTTTTTTTGGGCCTTCTATTTTTTATGGCCTTTCTCCTTTTTTTGGGCCGTCTCTTTTATGGGCTTTCTTTTTTTATAATTCCTCACTTGGGGCAATGATCTAGAAAATGATGATCATCACACTTCTATTTATTTACAACTCAATGGTTACAACTCGATACTAGAACAGAAGATGACTCTGAATGCCTCCGGCGTTGTACCGGCATATGCAATGGACCAAGAGTGACATGTATGAAAGAATTATGAATGGTGGCTTTGCCACAAATACTATGTCAACTACATAATCATGCTAGGCAATGTGACAATGATGAATGTGTCTTGATGAATAGAATAGTGGAAAGTTGCATGGCAATATATCTCGGAATGGCTATGGAAATGCCATAATAGGTAGGTATGGTGGCTGTTTTGAGGAAGATATAAGGAGGTTTATGTGTGGAAGAGCGTATCATATCACGGGGTTTGGATGCACCGGCGAAGTTTGCGCCAACTCTCAATGTGAGAAAGGGCAATGCACGGTACCGAAGAGGCTAGCAAGGATGGAAGGGTGAGAGTGCGTATAATCCATGGACTCAACATTAGTCATAAATAACTCACATACTTATTGCAAAAATCTACAGGTCGTCAAAAACCTCGGTACTACACGCATGCTCCTAGGGGGATAGATTGGTAGGAAAAGACCATCGCTCATCCCCGACCGCCACTCATAAGGAAGACAATCAAATAACACCTCATGTTTCAAATTTGTCACATAACGTTTACCATACATGCATGCTACGGGACTTGCAAACTTCAACACAAGTATTTCTTAATTTCACAACTACTCAACTAGCACGACTTTGATATTATTACCTCCAAATCTCAAAACAATCATCAAGCATCATACTTCTCTTAGTATTCAAAACACTCTTAATTTTTTTACTAACTTCGAATACCTAGCATATTAGGATTTTAAGCAAATTGCCATGCTATTAAGACTCTCAAAATAATCTAAGTGAAGTATGAGAGATCAATAGTTTCTATAAAACAAATCCACCACCATGCTCTAAAAGATATAAGTGAAGTACTAGAGCAAAACTATATAACTCAAAAGATATAAGCGAAGCACATAGAGTATTCTAACAAATTCCAAATCATGTATGGTTCTCTCAAAAGGTGTGTACAGAAAGGATGATTGTGGTAGACTAAAAAGAAAAGACTCAAATAATACAAGACGCTCCAAGCAAAACACATATCATGTGGCGAATAAAAATATAGCTCCAAGTAAAGTTACCGATAGAAGTAGACGAAAGAGGGGATGCCTTCTGAGGCATCCCCAAGCTTTGGCTTTTAGGTGTCCTTAGATTATCTTGGGGGTGCAATGGGCATCCCCAAGCTTAGGCTCTTGCCACTCCTTGTTCCATAATCCGTCAAATCTTTACCCAAAACTTGAAAACATCACAACAGAAAACTTAAAGTAGAAAATCTCGTGAGCTCTGTTAGCGAAAGAAAATAAAAGACCACTTCAAGGTACTGTAATTAACTCATTCTTTATTTGTATTGGTGTTATACCTACTGTATTCCAACTTCTCTATGGTTTATAAACTATTTTACTAGCCATAGATTCATCAAAATAAGCAAACAACACACGAAAAACAGAATCTGTCAAAAACAGAACAGTCTGTAGTAATCTGTAGCTAGCGCAAGATTTGGAACCCCATAAATTCTAAACTAAATTTAGGGACGTGAGAATTTATCTATTAATCATCTTCAAAAGGAATTAACTAAATATCGCTTTCCAAATAAAAATGAAAGCAGTTCTCGTGAGCGCTAAAGTTTCTGTTTTTTACAGCAAGTTCAACAAGACTTTCCCCAAGTCTTCCCAAGGGTTCTACTTGGCACAAACACTAATTAAACACAAAAAACACAACCAAAACAGAGGCTATATAAATTATTTATTACTAAACAGGAGCAAAAATCAAGGAATAAAAATAAAATTGGGTTGCCTCCCAACAAGCGCTATTGTTTAACGCCCCTAGCTAGGCATAACAAGCAAGAATAGATCTAGGTATTGTCATCTTTGGTAGGCAATCCATAAGTGGCTCTCATAATAGATTCATAAGGTAATTTAATTTTATTTCTAGAAAAAATTTCCATGCCTCTTTAATGGAAATTGGAATCTAATATTTCCTTCCTTCATATCAATAATTGCACCAATCGTTCTAAGGAAAGGTCTACCAAGAATAATAGGACATGAAGGATTGCAATCTATGTCAAGAACAATAAAATCTACGGGCACCTAATTCCTGTTTGCAACAATAAGAACATCATTAATTCTTCCCATAGGTTTCTTAATAGTGGAATCCGCAAGGTGCAAGTTTAGAGAACAATCATCAAAATCACGGAAACCTAACAAATCACACAAAGTCTTTGGAATCGTGGAAACACTAGCACCCAAATCACATAAAGCATAGCATTCATGATATTTAATTTTAATTTTAATAGTTGGTTCCCACTCATCATAAATTTTCTAGGGATAAAAACTTGCAATTCAAGTTTTTCTTCATAACATTGCATCAAGGCATCAACGATATGTTTAGTAAACGCTTTATTTTGACTATAAGCATGAGGAGAATTTAGCACGGATTGCAACAAGGAAATACAACCAATCAAAGTGCAATTTTCATAGTTAAATTCCTTGAAATCCATAATAGTGGGTTTAGCAACATCTAGGGTTTTAATTTCTTCAATCCCACTTTTATCAAATTTAGCATCAAGATCAACAAATTCCGAATTCTTGGAACGCCTTCTAGGTAAAGGTGGATCAGATTCAGTCCCATCATTATCAAGATTCAGATTGCAAAACAAAGATTTAATAGGGGACACATCAATAACATTTAGATCTTCATCTTTATTTTCATAGCAACTAGAAGAATGCGCTCTTATAAAGCATCTTTCTTAGCACGCATCCTAGCGGTTCTTTCTTTGCACTCATCAATGGAAATTCTCATGGCTTTGAGAGACTCTATCATGCTTAGGTGGAATAGATCTAAGTTTCAAAGAAACAACATCAAGAGAAATTCTATCAACGTTCCTAGCCAAATCATCAATCTTAAGCATTTTTTCTTCAATCATAGCATTAAAATTCTTTTGCGAAGTAATAAATTATTTAATATTAGATTCAAAATCAGAGGGCATCTTATTATAATTTCCATAAGAATTGTTGTAGGAATTACCATAATTATTAGAGGGATTACTAGGATAAGGCCTAGGGTTGAAATTTCCTCTATACGCGTTGTTACCAAAATTGTTCCTACCAACAAAATTCACATCCATAGATTCATTATTATTCTCAATCAAAGTAGACAAGGGCATATCATTAGGATCAGAAGAAACACTCTTATTAGCAAATAATTTCATAAGTTCATCCATCTTTCCACTCAAAACATTAATTTCTTCTATCGCATGCACCTTTTTATTAGTAGATCTTTCAGTATGCCATTGAGAATAATTAACCATAATATTATCTAGGAGTTTAGTAGCTTCTCCTAAAGTGACTGCCATAAAAGAGCCTCCCACGGCCAAATCTAAAAGATTTCTAGAAGGAAAATTCAATCCGGCATAAAAGTTTTGAACAATCATCCACAAATTTAAACCATGAGTAGGGCAATTACGTATCATTATTTTCATTCTCTCCCAAGCTTGTGCAACATGTTCATGATCAAGTTGCTTAAAATTCATAATATTTTTTCTAAGAGAGATGATCTTAGCGGGAGGAAAATACTAAGAGATAAAAGCATCTTTGCACTTGTTCCATGAATCAATATTATTTTTAGGCAAAGACGAAAACCAAGCTTTAG
Source organism: Triticum aestivum (assembly GCF_018294505.1). Lineage (NCBI taxonomy): Eukaryota > Viridiplantae > Streptophyta > Magnoliopsida > Poales > Poaceae > Triticum > Triticum aestivum. The sequence goes on from NC_057809.1 coordinate 23,922,997, forward strand.
CATGATCTCTAAGCGAAAAAGGAAATAGCTTCAATTTAACAATATCATTATCCACATCTTTCTTCTTTTGCATATCACAGAAATCAACGAAGCTATTTAGATGGGTAGCGGCATCTTCACTAGCAAGGCCGGAAAACGGATCTTTCATGACAAAATTCAGCAAAGCAGTATTAATTTCACAAGATTCAGCATCGGTAAGAGGAGCAATCGGAGTGCTAATAAAATCATTGTTGTTGGTATTGGTAAAGTCACACAATTTAGTATTATCTTGAGCCATCGTGACAAGCAAGAAAATTGACACACAAGCAAACAAAAAGCAAGACGGCAAAAGGAGGCAAATAGAGAAAGAGAGGGAGGATAGAGAGAGAGGGCGAATAAAATGGCAAGGCTGAAGTGGGGGAGAGGAAAACAAGAGGCAAATAATTTAATGCGGGAGATAAGGGTATGTGATGGGTACTTGGTATGTTAACTTTTGCGTAGACCTCCCAAGTAACGGCGCTAGAAATCCTTCTTGCTACCTCTTCAGCACTGCGTTGGTTTTCCCCGAAGAGGAAGGGATGATGCAGCAAAGTAGCGTAAGTATTTCCCTCACTTTTTGAGAACCAAGGTATCAATCTAGTAGGAGGCTACGCGCGAGTCCCTCGTACCTGCACAAAACAAATAAATCCTCGCAACCAACACAAATAGGGGTTGTCAATCCCTATAAGGCCACTTACGAGAGTGAGATCTGATAGATATGATAAGATAATATTTTTGGTATTTTTATGATAAAGATGCAAAGTAAAATAAAGGCAAAGGAAATATCAAAGGAAATAACTAAGTAGTAGGAGATTAATATGATGAAGATAGACCCGGGGGCCATAGGTTTCACTAGTGGCTTCTCTCGAGAGCATAAGTATTATACGGTGGGTGAACAAATTACTATTGAGCAATTGACAGAATTGAGCATAGTTATGAGAATATCAAGGTATGATCATGTATATAGGCATCACGTCCGAGACAAGTAGACCGACTCCTGCCTGCATCCACTACTAGGGAAAACCCTAGCAGTAGCGTTGGTTTTGTGCTCACTAGTAGCGCGGGTAGGCGCGCTACTAATAAGGCGCTACAGCTATTGCTTAGCAGTAACGCGTGCCCTCACGCGCTACTGCTAGGACAAATAGCTGCAGCGTTTGTTCACTCCCACGCTACTGCTAATGTAACTACGGGCAGCGTGTTTTCTCTCCATCGCTACTAGTATTCTTTTTTTATTTTTTTTATTTTTAGTGTATTTATGCGCCATCGTACAAATATTGGTACAATACCAGTTATGAGGTTTACATCATTATGTCCATAACAGTGTGTCAAATGAAGGTGGATTAGGTTCAAGTGGAGGCAATATGTGGTGCATGTCAAAAGTATACTACTAATCCAAACTTGATCTAGTTTGGACTAATAGTACCGTCGATGTGCACCACATGTTGCCTCCACTTGAATATAATCCGCCAGCACAAGCTATTTAATTATCATCATAGTCTTTACCACCAACAGTATTTATTTAATCACCACTAACACTAGCTAATAATAATCATCATAGTCATTACCACCAACACTAGCTATTTTATCATCATAGTAATAGTGTAGCACATCATCATCCTCAAACTCATTTCTAGCTAGCTAATCACTCCTGCTACTCTCTCTTAGGTAAAATAAAATAAAACATGTGTAGCTCTCCTCCTTGATCAAGTTGGAGCATGCAGATGAACCTGTCTCCTAATCGTGGGTAGCGCATCTGTTTGCTGCCCCTAGTACTTCTCTGCGCTCCCCCATCACATATTTGGTCCAGTCTTGCACTATTAAGCATCCATCGCTAATCCGTAGTTCGTTACAAACACTATTGGTCGCATGTTTTTAGTGCTAACATTTCTAAGTGCAGGAAGAAAATTTGTCTTGACAGTATCAAGATCCTCAAGCCATGAAACATAATGACTTAGCTCCTCGCAGTTTAGTTCAACCCCGGGACAGTAGTAGGTCCTGTCTACTAAGCGTTGGACATGTTTGCTTGCACCGAAGTAAGCTGACAATACAAATTAGTTGTCAACTATTTTTGAATAAAAAATATCAAAGACATAAATATGGTTGAGAAACTTACATAATGGTATAACTGGAGGCGTCTGCACATCGACCCAGATGTCGGTATTACCTTCAAGATCATCTTCCAAACGAATATCAAAGGTGATAACCATATCAGGCTCAAATGCATAAGTCTTGCATAGTGATCGCTATGTTTTGCATCCAAAATAGGTGTATCATCTGAATTGTATAATTTTACGTTGAAAATATAACCATGCTCGGTCTTCAAGTAAAATTTCTTTTCCTCCATACTACGACTGAAACCTATCTTATCCAATACAAAAACTCTTGCATGGCAGGGGATACGCTAGTAGAATAGTAAAAAAAGACTTATCATGCTTAATGTCATGCTTAAATTATAAGTTGAAGCAAATGTCATGCTTAATTACGAAAAAAGACTTGTCGTTGTGACTTACCGTATCCACTTCGAAGTTCTCGTCCAGCTTGATGCTGAAGCGCCTATCATCATCTAGGAAGATTCCGTCACACAGGCCGCGCTCGTCTTTCCAGTATTTGCAAATGCCGAAATCCTTTTCGTCGTCAGACATTTCCTATGTTCATAGTTAAAACATTAATTGAAAATCGATCGAAGACAACTACCAGGATACTCAACAACACAAATCCGGGGCACTCAATATTTCCTACATATTCTAGCACAAGTCATGCCAAAATTCATGGAAAAATCCGGCATGACCTTTGCAAAAATAGGACATATCGAGCGCCTGAAATTTGCCGGAACGGAAATGAATCAACACTCCGGCAAAACATAGGCCACTCGGAGGTGTAACCTGCAAACATGACCGGCCACTTGGTCAAGCACATATCCTATTTGAGCAACACAAGATATACATTTCAAAATATCTTACAGGACTCAAATTAGCATGCATTCAATAAGCAAAAGTAAATCATCTCATGTGTCCGTACATCGTCGAATATTATCACTAATACATCCTAAATAGTGTCATACATATAACATCACTAATACAACTAAAACCCTAGCACACGACGGGTATCGGCGCGGGCGGTGGACACCCACAGAGAAGGAACCATCATGGGATCATAGCTCCAGTGAGATCCCTGGAGAACCTGCCAGGTATTGGAGAACCTGTGCTCCAACGCAAACAAGTAGCGACGGACGTGCGCGTCCTCCTCACTGACACGGTGACGCACCACCTCCGCGGGGTCCTCGAGCCTCTGGACCGTCACTGTCCCACGCGACCGGCACCAAAGAAGGTTCGGGTCAACGACAGGCTGGCTCCTCACCAACCTGCGCCTCCCGGTAGGTAGCGCCTCCCAGTACCACCCCGGCGGAGCCCAGTCCCGTACATGGCCCGTCTGGTCAAGCAGGTGTCGTCCTCCGCCGACTCGACGACGAGGATGCGGGATAGGCATCGTCAACGTCGATGCGGGAAAAATTGTTTTAACTAAAAAAATAGCAACAAGTTGTTACTAACGAGTTCTATTAATTCAATTAGTTCTTACTAAAAATATACTTACTATAAATAAAACTAAACTAATACCTAATTAGTACCTAGTTTTTACTAACTAATTAGTACCTAGGAACTATTGCCCTAATTACCATATAAGTAATTAACTAACTAGCACTAAAAATAGCCTAGGGTTCATACTAACTAGCACTAAAAATAGCCTAGGGTTCATACGAACTAGCACTAAATAGCTAGGGTTCATACTAAGCAGAGAAGAGTGATCGGAAGGGGAGAGTGCTTACAGAGGGCGGGGAGAGAGATGGGGTCGGGGGAGACGGCGGCACCGAGGCGCGGCGAGGCGGGGTCGGGGGAGACGACGACGAGGAGGGGTCAGGAAGACGGCGGCGAGGCGGGGTCAGGGGAGACGGCGGCGAGGCGGGGTCGAGGGAGAGGGAGGCGAGGCGGGGTCATGGGAGACGGCGGCGAGGCGGGGTCGGGGGAGACGGCGGCGAGGCGGAGGCGACGAGGAATAGTAGAGGAGAATTGGGGGAGGAAGCAGAGGAGAGGGAATCATGCTGCGCGGGGGGTTAGGTGAAAATAGCTTTAACAGTAGCGTGGAGAGGCAAAACGCGCTGCTGCTAAAATCCATAGTAGTAGCGTTGTTCGTAGAAGGGCGCTACTACTATACCTAGCACGTCGGGAACGGTGTGGCAATTATAGTAGTAGCGCGTTCTGTTCCTGCCGCGCTACTGCTAAGCGGGTAACAGTAGCGCCGTTCTAGCAGACGCGCTACTGCTAAGTAGCAATAGCGCCTCATTTTAACAAGCTCTACTGGTAACATTCTATGTATAAGGTTTTCCCTAGTACTGATCTACTACTATTACGCCACTCATCGACCGCTATCCAGCATGCATCTAGAGTATTAAGTTAAAAACAGAGTAAACCTTAAGCAAGATGACATGATGTAGAGGGATAGACTCATGCAATATGAAGAAAACCCCATCTTGTTATCCTCGATGGCAACAATACAATATGTGCCTTGCTACCCCTACGTCACTTGGAAAGGACACCGCAAGATTGAACCCAAAGCTAAGCACTTTTCCCATTGCAAGAAAGATCAATCTAGTAGGCCAAACCAAACTGCTAATTCAAAGAGACTTGCAAAGATAACCATCCATACATAAAAGAAATCAGAGAAGATTCAAATATTATTCATAGATAGACTTGATCATAAACTCACAATTCATCGGTCTCAACAAACACACCGCAAAAAGAAGATTACATCGAATAGTTCTCCACAAGAGAGGGGGAGAACATTGTATTGAAATCTAAAAAGAGAGAAGAAGTCATCTAGCTACTAAATATGGACCCGTACGTCTGTGGTAAACTACTCACACTTCATCGGAGGGCTATGGTGTTGATGTAGAAGCCCTCCGTGATCAATGCCCCCTCCGGCGGAGTTCCGGAACAGGCCCCAATATGGGATCTCGTGGTTATAGAAAGTGGCGGCGGTGGAATTATGTTTTTGGCTCTGTATCTGATCGTTTGGGGTACGTAGGTATATATAGGAGGAAGGAGTACGTTGGTGGAGCAATAGGGGGCCCACGAGGGTGGAGGGCGCGCCTGGGGTAGGCAGGCGTGCCCCCCTACCTCGTGGCCTCCTCTTTTCTTTCTTGACGTAGGGTCCAAGTCTCATGAGTCTTGTTCGATGAGAAAATCACGTTTCCGAAGGTTTCATTCCATTTGGACTCCGTTTGATATTCCTTTTCTTCGAAACCCTAAAACAGGAAAAAAAACAGCAATTCTGGGATGGGCCTCCGGTTAATAGGTTAGTCTCCAAAATAATATAAAAGTGGATAATAAAGCCCAATAATGTCCAAAACATTAGATTATATAGCATGGAGCAATCAAAAATTATAGATACATTGGAGACATATCAACCAACAAGGTGATCACGTGAGCCAATTTATGCCGATTGGGACGACGACGTCGGCTTGCCGAAGTGACCGCGTAACGCAGTCAAAGTCTATTCTCTACACGTGTAAAATAGTGCAGTACAAAAATAATAATAAAAATATATCAAAAATCCTCGCATAATTAATTTACGCAAATTAATTTTTAAAGAAATGTGGCCTGGTGTCGAAGGCAATGTCGATGCGGTGCGTCGGCATGGCAAAGCCTGAATTCGTAGGGCGGTCCTAGTTCCCGATGTGGCGTTTGCGAATTGCGGACGGGGAAATGACCGAACCATCACCCAACCATCGTTAATGCGGCCAGCATTTGACAGTCGTGTGTACAGAGGGCGAAACAAACCAGAGTAATATTCCTCGGGAAAAATAAGCCCATGCAAGCAAAAAATTAGTAGGAATAATAGCATCTGGTTTATTTGTTGTAGAAATCAAAGAGACACATGTGGGCATTCATGGATTTGCATCTAGTAATAGTACTAGTGTCAGCGCTAGCTTGATGTTGTGTGCCCGTGCTCGATCGGGACGCGGTGAAGCGAAGCCCTGGTCCAACTAACGTTACGAAACTGGTCGGCTAGTGACGCCGGAGTGTCCGGAGTAGGTTGATAAAGAGATGGCAAAGCTCCCGGTCCAGCCGAGGTGATGGAGTAGGTCAGTAAGGTGACATTGCTGCCTCTGTGCCTGCCGAGGTGTTGAAGCGGTTCGGCGTGGCAGACATCGGTATGAAGAAGCTATGGCTCGGCCATGCCAAAGCTGGTCATAACTTGTGATGTGGTCAATGCCGGATTGATGAAGTTACCGAGCGGCGATGTCGGCGCGCCTGACCCGTGCAATCAATGGGGTGATGGTGTTGGTGATGATTTAGCCTCGACGATGCCGAACTCTTGTTCAGCTTGCCGAGGTGATGATCCAATAAGGTTAGGCTCGGCTCGATGAAATGACGATATGTCTAGCGCAGGTCGGCACACGTGGAGCAAGGGCTGGTTTGACACCAGCGTGGCAGTAAAGATTACCTACGAAAAGGAGTAAACTTTGTGACCATATGTTCGAAAAAAAACACAATACCCTAGAAAGAGATTTTTCCAAAAAGGTTGTCCAATATCCCGTTCATGAAAAAAGATGAACTCAGGTCGGATTCATATTCGCGTAGAAAATAGATCCGAAAAATCATGCACTAATCGGAAGGTTCCCGGAGTTTGAACGGTCGGATTGAGCTGAAATTTTGAGAGGTGGTAGATATGGAAATGCCGCGAAAGATGAGTGGTTGGATCTTTCAAATAACCTCCGAGGTAGGCTCTGGAGACCACGCCCTAAACTCATCCACATTCCCGTCCAGACTCGACAGCCCTCCAGTATATCATAGATTACCGGAGATTCCTCCGTCGGAAGGCGACGAAATTTTACAGGGTCATTGTATACTAAATTACGCACAATTCGACCAAAGGGTTCGTCAAATCGACTCCCAAGGAGTTGGTGGCAATGAAAGCAAGTCTGTTGTATAGAAAAAACTATGTGATCGCACGAGGGCAATGTTGACGATGAGCCCCGGGCTCCATGGACGACTTTTCCATGGTCTCGGTTGAGATTTGAGATCATGATGATGATGAAAGTATCTGTCTAATCTTGATGTTGCACATTTGTCTTCCCATTAGTGCATCTACTTCACTTTCCACTTTTCTGTTTTAGTTACTTCATAGTGATGTTTGGACGTCTTCGGTTGCGAGTAACACGGGCTATCTATACTACTTCGTGATTTTAGATGTTTATTCTCATTATGTGTGGAAATTTCCTCTTCATCGTAAATCCAATCCTTTAGCCACACTCACCGCCTTTTATTCCTATGTCAGCACCCAATTCGGTTGCCCCATACTCGCACTCTAGACTTATAGCGGAAAAGAGTTTGACAACGTCGCTCTCCGCACACTTCTCGCCTCTCACGGCACCACCTTTCGACTGACTTGCCCTTACACTTCACAACAGAACGGCTGCACCGAGAGCATTCTCCACACTCTTAATGACTGTGTTCGCAAGTTACACTTTCACTCTAACGTGCCCGCTCGGTTTCGGCCTGATGCTCTCGCCACCGCCACCCTCTTAGTTAACATTCATCCATGCCGTCCCCGATGGAACTACGCCCCTCGCCAGCTTATCTTTGGCACACCACCATCCTCTGACGGTCTCCGCATCTTTGGGTGTCTCTGTTATCCTAGAACCGCGCCCACTATGCCACACAAACTTGCACCACGTTCCGTCCCATGCGTCTTCCTTGGCTACCGTCCTAATACCAAAGGTTACCGGTGCCATGATCCTGTCACTCAACGTGTGTACACCTCGAGGCACGTGTACTTTGTCGAGACGGTGTTCCCTTGTTTTCAGGTTTCTCTGGCTTCGGCTGCTTCAGCGCCAGCCCCCGCTCCCCCTTCCTGGAGCGATGCGCGGTGGCGCCCCCGGAGGCCCCCCTGGCATGACGCCTTCCACCTCCACCGCCCGGTTTTTCAACTCCCTCCCCCGAGATCGAGTCTGATCGGGTCCCTGTCTCACACCTACGAGGATGAGCCGGTGGGTACCCCGCCCGCCACCCTAGTGGCGGGCTCGACGTCCTCCTCGCACATCGCCCATTCAGCCATCAGCTCGTTTGGCGCTGATGCCGCCACAGTCCCCGCAGTCGCTGCCGTGGCCCCCGCCGCCGTGGGTGCCCCCACCGCTGTCGGTGCCCTGTCGTATCCGCAGCCCCTGTCGCCGCCACTTACCCCACCACCATTGCCGGCCCTGCTGTCCCGCCTCTTGGCGTGACGACCCATGCCCGAGCACGAGTGCTTCGGCCGAGCACGCGCTACTCCTCCGATGAGTATGTGTGTGCCGCCTCGACGTCGACACCATCACCAATCCCCACCTCTGCTTGTGCTACCCTTCGGGATCCCCATTGGCTAGCTGCGATGCAGGAGGAGTTCGACGCCTTACAGTGCAACCGCACATGGCAGCTTGCTCCGTGACCCCCTCGTGCCAACATCATCACTGGCAAGTGGGTGTTTCACCACAAGACTCACCCGGACGGTTCTCTCGAGCGCTACAAGGCTCGGAAGGTGGTTCGTGGATTTCGGCAGCGCGCGGGCGTGGACTTCGTCGACACCTTCACCCCGGTTGTTAAACCGGGCACGATCCGCGTCATACTCCAGCTGGCGGTTTCATGTGCCTGGCTTGTGCACCAGTTGGATGTCTCCAACGCCTTCTTGCACGGCCATCTCGGCAAGCAGGTGTTCTATGAGCAGCCCACTGGCATCGTCGACGCCGAGCAACCAGACTTTGTGTGCTTGCTCTCCCATTCTCTTTACGGGTTGAAGCAAGTGCCTCGGGCATGGTACCAACGTATCGTAGCCTTCCTGCAGTCTCTGGGATTTTGGTCTACTTGCTCCGATGCCTCACTCTTTGTGTATCATCAGGGAGCTGACACTGCATATCTGCTACTCTACTTCGATGACATCATCCTCACGACGTCCGCCCCCAATCTCCTTCAGCAGTTGACTGCTCTTCTTCATGAAGAGTACGCCCTCAAGGACTAGGGGCCTCTGCACTAAATACTCGGCATCGAGGTGCTTCAACGGCCTGGCGGCTTCTTTCTGCATCAGCAGAAGTAGGCCCATGAGCTCCTGGAGCGTGTCGGTATGCTTAACTGCAAGCCGACGCCCACCCCTGTTGACACAAAGGCGAAGGTATCTACTCTGGAGGGGTCTCTTGCGTCCAATGAAGTGTTCTATCGCTCCATTGTTGGTGCTTTACAGTACCTGACGCTGACTCTACCCGACCTGCAGTACGTTGTCCAGCGGGTGTGCCTCCACATGCACGCTCCGCGTGATTCCCGCTGGACCTTGGTGAACTGTATTCTCCATTATATACGCAGCACCATGTCGTTGGGAATCACCCTGACCGCCTCTACCTCCACCGACCTCGTGGCCTACTCGGATGTCGACTGGGTTGGCTGCCTCAACACCCTATGCTCCACGTTGGGACCTCATTGATCTCTTGGTCATCGAAGCAGTAGCCCACGGTCTCCCGCTCCAACACTAAGGTAGAGTATCACGCCGTGGCTAATGCCGTGGCCAAGCGCTCTTGGATCCGTTAGCTACTCCAGGAGCTGCTTTGTGATGTTCACAACGCCACTCTTGTCTACTGCAATAACGTCAGCGCGGTCTACCTTTCTGCCAACCCGGTGCACCACCGACGTACGAATCATACTGAGCTCGATATTCACTTCGTGCGCGAGCAGGTTGCCCTAGGCCGTGTTCGGGTTCTTCACGTGTCAACGTCGCAACAGTTTGCTGATGTGATGACTAAGGGATTGCCTACTTCTGTCTTTGAGGATTTTCGGTCCAATCTCTGTGTCTCTGGCGACACTTCGACTGCGCGCGGGGGGGGGGGTGTTGAGTATGTATTTTGTGTTGCACGTGTACTGGATTTGTGGCCCACCTCCTAGTCTTGTATAGTTGAGGTAGAGGCCTTCCTGTAGTTATATATACGTGCACCCGCACCCCATCAATACATCATCAATGTATTGCAAACTATCCTATCTGCAAAAACGAAACTTACTTTCCTGCTAGTACCTATGTTCTATTATTAGGGATGTATTGCAGTCTAAAGTTGGGCAACTAGAATGACAAAGAGAAAGGAGCACCGAACAGCAAAAATAGAAATAGCACGGGAGAGAATCTTGGCCGAGGCGTTCGTGGAGGAGTCGGATGGCAGTCGGAGGTGAGGAGGTCATGGCGGAATTGGATGAGCCGTCAGTGGCAAAGTGGCCCGACAGTCGTGTGACTCGTTGATACGTCCCCAACGTATCTATAAATTTTGATTGCTCTATGCTATATAATCTAATGTTTTGGACATTATTGGGCTTTATTATCCACTTTTATATTATTTTGGAGACTAACCTATTAACCGGAGGCCCATCCCAGAATTGCTGTTTTTTGCCTATTTTAGGGTTTCGAAGAAAAGGAATATCAAACGGAGTCCAAACGGAATGAAACCTTCGGAAACGTGATTTTCTCATCAGATAAGACCCAGGAGACTTGGACCCTCCGTCAAGAAAATCACGAGGTGGTCACAAGGGTACGGGGCGCCCCCCCCCCTAGGGCACGCCCCCTGCCTCGTGGGCTCCTCGAAGCTCCACCGACGTACTTCTTCCACCTATATATATCGACGTACCCCCAAACGATCGGGGACAGAGCCAAAAACCTAATTCCACCGCCACAACTTTCTGTATCCACGAGATCCCATCTTGGGGCCTGTTCCGGAGCTCCGCCGAAGGGGGCATCGATCACGGAGGGCTTCTACATCATCATCCAAGCCCCTCCGATGAAGTGTGAGTAGTTTACTTTAGACCTATGGGTCCATAGCTAGTAGCTAGATGGCTTCTTCTCTCTTTTTGGATCTCAATACAATGTTCTCCCCCTCTCTTGTGGAGATCTATTCGATGTAATCTTCTTTTTTGCGGTGTGTTTGTTGAGATCGATGAATTGTGGGTTTATGATCAAGTCTATCTATGAATAATATTTGAATCTTCTCTGAATTCTTTTATGTATGATTGGTTATCTTTGCAAGTCTCTTCGAATTATCAGTTTGGTTTAGCCTACTAGATTGGTTGTTCTTGCCATGGGAGAAGTGCTAAGGTTTGGGTTCAATCTTGCGGTGTCCTTTCCCAGTGACAGAAGGGGCAGCAAGGCACGTATTGTATTGTTGCCATCGAGGATAACAAGATGGGGCTTTTATCATATTGCATGAAACTATCCATCTACATCATGTCATCGTGCTTAAGGCGTTACTCTGTTTTTCATTTAATACTCTAGATGCATGCTGGATAGCGGTCGATGAGTGGAGTAATAGTAGTAGATGCAGAATCGTTTCGGTCTACTTGTCTCGGACGTGATGCCTATATACATGATCATACCTAGATATTCTCATAACTATGCTCAATTCTGTCAATTGCTCAACAGTAATTTGTTCACCCACCGTAGAATACTTATGCTCTTGAGAGAAGCCACTAGTGAAACCTATGGCCCACGGGTCTCTTTCTTATCATATCAATCTCCATTACTTTATTATTGCTTTGCTTTTACTTTGCTTTTACTTTATTTACTTTGCATCTCTATACCAAAAATACCAAAAATATTATTTATCATCTCTATCAGATCTCACTTTCGTAAGTGACCGTGAAGGGTTTGACAACCCCTAAGCGCGTTGGTTGCATTGAGCTATTGTTTTTGTGTAGGTACGAGGGACTTAAGCATAGCCTCCTACTGGATTGATACCTTGGTTCTCAAAAACTGAGGGAAATACTTATGCTACTTTGCTGCATCATCCCTTCCTCTTCGAGGAAATCTAACGCAGTGCTCAAGAGTTAGCAACAAGAATTTCTGGCGCCGTTGCCAGGGAGGTTCGCGCAAGTCAAGATTTGACTCCCGACAACGAGCCATTTCTGGAGCCATTGCCGGGGAGTCTGCGCAAATGTCAACATACCAAGTACCATCACAATCCCTATCTCCCGCATTACATTATTTGCCATTTGCCTCTCGTTTTCCTCTCCCCCAATTCACCCTTTCCCTTTTATTCGCCCTCTCTCTCTCTCTCTCTCGCTCTCTCTATCCTCCCTCTCTTTCTCCGTTTGCCTATTTTGCCCGTTTGCTCTTTGTTTGCTCATGTGTTAGTTTGTTTGCTTGTCGTCATGGCTAGTCTCATATCTTCTCCGTTGTCTCCCGATAATGAAGTTCTAAATTTTAAACAAAGGGAGGGAGAAAATCTAAAAGATGCTTGGTATAGAATTTGCAATGCTCAAAATAGATCTACCAGGAAGCAATCTACTTCAGTTCTTCTCCGCAATTTTTATGTAGGTGTTAATCCTTGGTATAGATATATCCTTGATACCATTACCGGAGGGAATTTCTTGGGTAGCCATACTTTTGATTCTTATAATGCTATGTTAGATTTATTTGGCTCACCACCTCTTTTGGTTAATGGAACTATGTTAACTTTGGAACATGTTATGCAAAGACTTGAAATTATTGAAAATAAAGTTGCTACTATTGAATTAATTGAAAATCTAGACAAAAAGATCCACAATCAAATTACTCAATATGGATCTAAGTTAGGAATGACTTTGAAAAATATGAAGGAAAAGGAACCCATAGTTAATGAGAATATAAACTTAGATTCTACTAGAATTGATAAACTTGAGGGTATCATTACAAACTTGGGAACCACTTTTTCTTCCGTAAAGAATACTCCAAGTCCTCCTACTAAAATTGCCAAGCTTATGTATGTTCCTAAAAATAAGGGTGAATTATTTAGTAAGGAAACTTCGAATCTTAAATCTATAAGTATTCATCCCAATCTTTTTGCTATCATTAAGGAACCAATGGCTACAAATGAATTTTTAGATTTTGTGCCTAAGAGTTTGATAATCACTAGAAATAAATAAATTCCTAAGGGAAATAGATGCCTCATTGAAGAATTTCCTACCAAAGATGGCAATACCTAGATCTATTCTTGCTTGTTATGCCTAGCTAGGGGCGTTAAACGGTAGCGCTTGTTGGGAGGCAACCCAATTTTATTTTTATTCCTTTCTTTTTGCTCCTGTTTAGTATTAAATAAATTATTTAGCCTTTGTTTTGGTTTTGTTTTTTGTGTTTAATTAGTGTTTGTGCCAAGTAGAACCGTTGGGAAGACTTGGGGAAAGTCTTGTCGAACTTGCTGTAAAAAACAGAAACTTTAGCGCTCACAAGAACTGCTGTCATTTTTATTTGGAAAGTTATATTTAATTAATTCTTTTTTAATAGGATTAATAGATAAATTCCTCACGTCCATAAATTTATTTTAGAATTTTTGGGGCTCCAGATCTTGCGCTAGCTGCAGATTACTATAGACTATTCTGTTTTTGACAGATTCTGTTTTTCGTGTGTTGTTTGCTTATTTTGATGAATCTATGGCTAGTAAAATAGTTTATAATCCATAGAGAAGTTGGAATACAGTAGGTATAACAGCCATATAAATAAAGAATGAGTTAATTACAGTACCTTGAAGTGGTCTTTTATTTTCTTTCGCTAACGGAGCTCGCGAGATTTTCTACTTTAAGTTTTGTGTTGTGAAGTTTTCATGTTTTGGGTAAAGATTTGATGGATTATGGAACAAGGAGTGGCAAGAGCCTAAGCTTGGGGATGCCCATGGCACCCCCAAGATAATCTAAGGACACCTAAAATACAAAGCTTGGGGATGCCCAGAAGGCATCCCCTCTTTCGTCTACTTCTATCGGTAACTTTACTTGGAGCTATATTTTTATTCACCACATGATATGTGTTTTGCTTGGAGCGTCTTTTATGATTTGAATCTTTGCTTGTTAGTCTACCACAATCATCCTTGCTGTACACATCTTTTGAGAGAGCCATACATGATTTGGAATTTGATAGAATACTCCATGTGCTTCACTTATATCTTTTGAGCTTTATAGTTTTGCTCTAGTGCTTCACTTATATCTTTTAGAGCACGGTGGTGGATTTGTTTTATAGAAACTATTGATCTCTCATGATTCACTTAGATTATTTTGAGAGTATTAATAGCATGGTAATTTACTTAAAATCCTAATATGCTTGGTATGCAAGATTAATAATAAAACTTTCGCATGAGTGTGTTCAATACTAAGAAAAGTTTGATGCTTGATGATTGTTTTGAGATATGGAGGTAATAATATCAAAGTCATGCTAGTTGAGTAGTTTTGAAATTGAGAAATACTTTTGTTGAGGTTTGCAAGTCCCTTAGCATGCACATATGGTAAACATTATGCAACAAATTTGAAACATGAGGTATTATTTGATTGTCTTCCTTATGAGTGGCGGTCGGGGCCGAGCGATGGTCTTTTCCTACCAATCTATCCCCCTAGGAGCATGCGCGTAGTGCCGTGGTTTTTGATGAATTGTAGATTTTTGCAATAAGTATGTGAGTTCTTTATGACTAATGTTGAGTCCATGGATTATACGCACTCTCACCCTTCCATCCTTGCTAGCCTCTTCGGTACCATGCATTGCCCTTTCTCACATTGAGAGTTGGTGCAAACTTCGCCGGTGCATCCAAGCCCCGTGATATGATACACTCTTTCACACATAAACCTCCTTATATCTTCCTCAAAACAGCCACCATACCAACCTATTATGGCATTTCCATAGCCATTCCGAGATATATTGCCATGCAACTTTCCATCATGACACATTCATCATTGTCATATTGCTTAGCATGAACATGTAGTTGACATAGTATTTGTGGCAAAGCCACCATTCATAATTCTTTCATACATGTCACTCTTGAGTCATTGCATATCTCGGTACACCGTCGGAGGCATTCATATAGAGTCATTTTTGTTCTAGTATCGAGTTGTAATCATTGAGTTGTAAATAAATAGAAGTGTGATGATCATCATTATTAGAGCATTGTCCCAAGTGAGGTATAAAAAATGAAAGGCCATAAAAAAGAAGGCCCAAAAAAATAGAAAGGCCATAAAAAAAGAGAGAAGGCCCAAAAATGAGAGAAAAAGAGAGAAGGGACAATGTTACTATCCTTTTACCACACTTGTGCTTCAAAGTAGCACCATGATCTTCATACTAGAGAGTCTCTCATGTTATCAATTTCATATACTAGTGGGAATTTTTCATTATAGAACTTGGCTTGTATATTCCAACAATGGGCCTCCTCAAGTGCCCTAGGTCTTCGTGAGCAAGCAAGTGGGATGCACACCCACTAGTTTGTTTTGTTGAGCTTTCATACATTTATAGCTCTAGTGCATCCGTTGCATGGCAATCCCTACTCCTTGCATTAACATCAATCGGTTGGCATCTCCATAGCCCATTGATTAGCCTCGTTGATGTGAGACTTTCTCCTTTTTTGTCTTCTCCACATAACCCCCCTCATTATATTCTACTCCACCCATAGTGCTATGTCCATGGCTCGTGCTCATATATTGCGTGAAAGTTTATAGGTTTCAGATTACTAAAGTATGAAACAATTGCTTGGCTTGTCATCGGGGTTGTGCATGATGATAGCATTCTTGTGTGACAAAAATGAAACATGTCTAATACATATCATTTTGTAGGGATGAAATTTCTTTGGCCATGTTATTTTGAGAAGACATAATTGCTTAGTTAGTATGCTTGAAGTATTATCATTTTTATGTCAATATGAACTTTTGTCTTGAATCTTTTGGATCTGAATATTCATACCACAGTTAAGAAGAATTACCTTAAAATTATGCCAAGTAGCACTCCACATCAAAAATTCTGTTTTTATCATTTACCTACTCGAGGACGAGCAGGAATTAAGCTCGGGGATGCTTGATATGTCTCCAATGTATCTATAACTTTTGATTGCTCCAAGCTATATTATTGCTTTATTATCCTCTTTTATATTATTTTTGGGACTAACCTATTAACCGGAGGCCCAGCCCAGAATTGCTGTTTTTTGCCTGTTTTAGGGTTTCGAAGAAAAGGAATATCAAACGGAGTCCAAACGGAATGAAACCTTCGGAAACGTGATTTTCTCATCAGATAAGACCCAGGAGACTTGGACCCTCCGTCAAGAAAGCCACAGGTGGTCACGAGGGTAGGGCCCCCCCTAGGGCGCGCCCCCTGCCTCGTGGGCCCCTCGAAGCTCCACCGATATACTTCTTCCTCCTATATATATCCATGTACCCCCAAACGATCGGGGACAGAACCAAAAACCTAATTCCACCGCCGCAACTTTCTGTATCCACGAGATCCCAAGTTGGGGCCTGTTCCGGAGCTCCGTCGGAGGGGGCATCGATCATGGAGGGCTTCTACATCATCATCCAAGCACCTCCGATTTAGTGTGAGTAGTTTACTTGAGATGTACGGGTCCATAGCTAGTAGCTAGATGGCTTCTTCTCTCTTTTAATCTCAATACAATGTTCTCCCCCTCTCTTGTGGAGATCTATTCGATGTAATCTTCTATTTTGCGGTGTGTTTGTTGAGACCGGTGAATTGTGGTTTTATGATCAAGTCTATCTATGAATAATATTTGAATCTTCTCTGAATTCTTTTATGTATGATTGGTTATCTTTGCAAGTCTCTTCGAATTAGCAGTTTGGTTTGGCCTACTAGATTGGTTGTTCTTGCCATGGGAGAAGTGCTTAGCTTTGGGTTCAATCTTGCGGTGTCCTTTCCTAGTGACAGAAGGGGCAGCAAGGCACGTATTGTATTGTTGACATCGAGGATAACAAGATGGTTTTTTATCATATTGCATGAAACTATCCCTCTACATCATGTCATCTTGCTTAAGGCGTTACTCTATTTTTAACTTAATACTCTAGATGCATGCTGGATAGCGGTCGATGAGTGGAGTAATAGTAGTAGATGCAGAATCGTTTCAGTCTACTTGTCTCGGACGTGATGCCTATATACATGATCATACCTAGATATTCTCATAACTATGCTCAGTTCTGTCAATTGCTCAACAGTAATTTGTTCACCCGCCGTAGAATACTTATGCTCTTGAGAGAAGCCACTAGTGAAACCTATGGCCCCCGGGTCTCTTTCTTATCATATCAATCTCCATTACTTTATTATTGCTTTGCTTTTACTTTGCTTTTACTTTATTTAATTTGCATCTCTGTACCAAAAATAACAAAAATATTATTTATCATCACTATCAGATCTCACTTTCATAAGTGACCGTGAAGGGATTGACAACCCCTAAGCGCGTTGGTTGCGTTGAGCTATTGTTTTTGCGTAGGTACGAGGGACTTGAGCATAGCCTCCTACTGGATTGATACCTTGGTTGTCAAAAACTAAGGGAAATACTTACACTACTTTGCTGCATCATCCCTTCCTCTTCGGGGAAATCCAACACAGTGCTCAAGAGGTAGCACTCGTGTCAGACCCAGAGAGTCGGCTACGGCGAGCAGCCTGTTTTTAGAATGAAGGCTCAAGAAGAGCCCAACTTTTAATTAACAAAGCCATCAACCGGCCAGGATTACATCGAACAAACAAAGGAAACAAAGAACAAAACAGCAAGCCGATACATGGTGCTGTGTAAAAGATATCAAGCTACAACAAACTACTAGCAAAGATATGGAAACTAAAGCACAAGTCCAGCTAGAAGTCGAAGGAGCCCTCCACAGCGAGCAGAACACCATGCAGGGCACCAGCAAAGCTTGGGGATGAAACAAATAGTACTTGGAGGAGCTCCGTTGTCCGCTCGATGGGCTCTGGCCGTCGAGGTCGCCCTCCTCCACCTCAGAAGGGGGCTCCCTGCCCCCTCGCCCTGGCATGAAGGGCACCTATCCGTCGAAAGATGGAGACGCCCACCCGTGGGCTAAAGACCGGCCGACGCCGTTGCCAATCGGAAGACCACACCAAGACACCGCCGCCAAACTACTTGGAGCTCATCCAAGGAAAGCATCGGCAATGCATGATATCTGCACACGAGGAGAAGCAACCTACATGGCAAGGCTGCTGAAGACCGAGCAACCCCCAATCGGAACAAGCACACTTCCCCCAAAGCTGACCAAAGACGGCACCCCCTTGAGTCTGACGGCGCCCACGGTGTCGCTGCCGCCCAATCCCGAGGGATTTGGGTTTTCACCTGGTCCACGAGCAACACAGGAGGAAGAGGAGGGGGGAAAGGGGGCATTTTTACCAGCGCCTAGAGGTAGGGGATGCCACCCATGGGCGTCGCCGCCGGCAGGCCGGCATAGCCAACCACGGATTTCTCCGGTCCCCTCTCCCAGCCCCCACCTCGAGAGGAGACACGGCTACGGTGCCTGGAGGCTGCCGGAGAACGGATCTGAGACGAGGGTGATAAGAGGTTGAAGAGGAAGATGCCTTCAGATCTGATGCGAGTGCCCCAAAGCCACCGCGCACCACAGCCATCACCCGCCATCACTGCGCCGCCCGCACGGCCGAGATGGGTGGCCAGCACCCGCTGCCTCCATTTACTGAGGACGACGCAGCACCATCGCCCGAGGTCGCCACTTCGGCTCTGAGATCCTCCACAGGGGCGAAGCGACCAGATCCTCGTCGCCACCATCCCCGGCGGCCGCGCGGTGCTCCGGCGACCCCCACCGGCGGCGACAAGGGAGAGGAAAAGGGGGAGGGAGCCCCGGCGGCGGGCTAGGGTTTGACTCGCCCGAATCACCCCTGCGGGAGCGACGCGGGGGCCTTGGGGGAGGGGGGCCAGCGCTCAATCGCGAGCAACCTGTTAGGTATAATCTTGAGTTGTAATCCGGTAGGATAGGTTAGTTTCCTAGTGCTAGTCGTACGTTGAGGTATTAGCAGCTGTCTTTGGTCAGAGTCCTAATCTAAGCAGGTTTAGGTTAGAGTCTGACTCCTAGTAAGCTGCGGCTGTCTTAGCGGGTTCATGATTTTGTTGCGAGCGTGTATATAACTGCAGGCCTGTGTCTGGGATTTGTAACACCGGGAGAAAAGAGAAAATAAAGAAAAGAGAGGCACGATACGTGCCTTTGGCTACATTTTTTGTGCACGTATGTTTATCATGATTTGATGTGATCGATCCTGAGGTCAAGTTCCAACAATTGGTATCAGAGCTAGGTCGATTTGAAGCCGCGCTTGCCCCAGGGTGGCGACCCAACTAGCGTCTCGGGGCGGACGATATGGTCGTTGGGTGGTGCAGCGACGAGGAGTTGCGGGCCTTGAAGTCGCTAGGTCGTGCGGCGAGGAGGAGGAGTAGGTGATCATCATTCGGTGAAGCGACAAGGATGGAGACGGCAGGCTGTCGTCGGCAAGGTGATGGAGGGAGATCGTTGATGGGAGAGGTGGTGCGGAGGTGCAGCGCTGGAGCTCATCAAGATCATCGTCCGGGGGTGTCGGATGAGTCAAGGAGTCGTGTGTGTTTGCACGGTCCGTCGTCGTCATGTCCAAGTGCTTCTCTCTGTGAGCGGCGTTGAAGATGAAGCGCATCCAGGTCGTCTATGTGTCTCGACGATAGGATCAAGTTCAAATATATGGGGGCGGTAAACCAGTGAAGGTGAGTCTCTTCAATGAGGTCATGTCTCTACATGAGGCTGGAGTGAGCGGTGTAGTCCACATGGTGGTGTGATCCACAAGGAGCCGGCATGTATCTCGTTAGGGTGGATGGTGTAGTTGATCGGGTGGTGTATTCCACAGGTTACTATTGAGGCTGGGTAGTCCAAGGCATATTTGATGTGGTCCGTAAATTCGCCAAGTTAAAATTGGAGGGGAGATTATTGTGAACAACCAAACCAACAATTTGACTTGTCGTAGTGCGAGCGGATGAGTCGACAAGGGATGAATCGTCAACGAGTCAAGATCAGAGGAGCATCAAAGACAAGGGTCAATATTAGGGAGAGATTCTTAGGTATAATTTTGAGTTGTAATCCGGTAGGATAGGTTAGTTTCCTAGTACTAGTCGTACGTTGAGGTATTAGCAGCTGTTTTGGTGAGAGTCCTAATCTAAGCAGGTTTCGATTAGAGTCGGAGTCCTAGTAAGCTGCGGCTGTCTTAATGGGTTCATGTTTTTGCTGCATGCGTGTATATAACTACAGGCCCGTGCTTCAGATTTGTAACGTCATGAGAAAAGAGAAAATAAAGAAAAGAGAGGCACGACATGTGCCTTTGGCCACAAGTTTTTGTGCGCGTGTGTACTGTTGGAATTTTGCTAGTAGGCCTTTGGCCCAAAGCCTAACTAAAATTCTAAAATTCTCTTGGTCCATTCATGCATACATGTGAGTGGATTGAGTGAGACTAAAGTTTAGTCCCACCACGGAAGTTGAGAGTTGCACCACTTTATAAAGTGAGCCCTTCAACCACGTGTATGAGCATGAGAAGAGGAGACCTACACGGGTGCTCCTCCTCGCTCGCTCGCCTCGCCACACCACGCCTCGCCTCGCCACGATGCGACGCTGGTTGCGGGATTGAGCCGAGCCGAGGACAGACTTATGCAAGTTGTCTATATTTTTGCTACTCGGGAAAAACTAATGAGTTATTAATTAATAATTAACGGACGCGTTAATTATTGAATCGTTACCGATTCTTTTGGATCGCAGCTCGAACGTAGGGTTTACTCCCACGACCTACCCGGCCCGCTCTATATAGTCAGGCAAATGTCTACCCGAGCCGCAGGCGCTTCATATGGTTTCACATCACCGTTCCAGATCATTGTGCCGCCAAGCAAGTCTTCTCCATCCCTCCTTTCAGCGTGCACCGGGCGAAGGGACAGTAGGCCTCCAGAACCCCGCCTCTCGTGATCCTGTACGGGAGAGGGCCGATCAGGTTTTTGGGGAGCGCTCTCGCGCGACTGCTGGCAGGGACGACTTCGCGAATGACGACATCTTCCCCGACCTCGGCAACCTCATCCTCAACGACTTGGGCAACAACGTCAATGCCGGCGGTGCTGCTCCTGCAGCACCGTATGTGATTCTATCCTTCTTGTTCGAGATCGTGGTAGAATTCATGCTTCTAGTATGTGCCCTCACTAGTAGAAAAAGGGGCTTTCGTTCGGGCCTGGCCAGCCCATTAGTCCCGGTTCTGCCACGAACCGGGACCAATGGACGCATTCGGCCCGGTTCTTTAGCCCAGGGGGCGGCCGGGGCCTCGTGGGCATTGGTCCCGGTTTGTATGGACCCATTTGTCCCAGTTCTAGGCACGAACCGGGACCAATGGGCCTCGCTCCTGGCCCACAAACATTGTTCCCGGTTCTTGGCTCGAACCGGGACAGAAGGCTGGGCTTTAGTCCCGGTTCCATCCACGAACCGGGACAAATGAGTTGCCTATATATACCACATCGCCGGCGAACAGAGCACTCCACAGTGCTCTGTTTTTTGCTGGCCGGCGAGGAAGGGCATTTGGGTGCTCTAGCTCACCTCTTATGCATGTGAGGTGTTTGATGAAATGCCCGAGCCACACTAGTTAAGCTTTCTTCTCTCGAAGCTCGAACTCCGAGCTCCATTTTTTCCGAGATTTGTCTAGGTTTAGCGGTCCGTCACGCCCCGTCCTCGTCTTCACCATCGTCGATCGCCCGCGCCGATCTCGTCGCCGGCACCACCGTGGTGAGCTTCTTGTTCTTATTTTCTTTCTGAAAGAAAAAAATCTTACTTTAGATATATACTTGTCTAATTTTCTTACTTTTGACACACATAATTATATATAATGCACGCAGATGGACCGGCAATGGATGTACGGTGACAGACACACCTCCGAGTACATTAAGGGCATTCATAAATTTCTCAAAGTGGCTGAGGCAAAGAAGCAGAATGGTTTTATGTGTTGTCCATGCCCTGATTGTGGGAATACGAGGTCTTATTCTAACAAGAAAATCCGTCGCACCCACCTGCTTTATAAGGGTTTCATACCACACTATAATGTTTGGACGAAGCATAGAGAAATAGGGGTTATGATGGAAGACAGCCAAGAAGAAGATTCCGATGACAACTATGTGCCCCCTGAATACGGTGATGCTGCAACGGGGGAAGCTGAAGATCTAGAGCAAGCTGAAGAACCAGACGATGTGCCCGATGATGATCTCCGGCGGGTCATTGCTGATGCAAGGAAAAAGTGCGAAAGTGAAAAGGAGAAGCTGAAGTTCGATCGCATTTTAGAGGATCACAAAAAAGGGTTGTACCCCAATTGCGAAGATGGCAACACAAAGCTCGGTACCGTACTGGAATTGCTGCAGTGAAAGGTAGAGAATGCTGTGCCTGACAAAGAATTTGAGAAGCTACTGAAAATATTGAAGAAGAAGCTTCCAAAGGATAACGAATTGCCCGACAGTACGTACGCAGCAAAGAAGGTCGTATGCCCTCTAGAATTGGAGGTGGAGAAGATACATGCATGCCCTCATGACTGCATCCTCTACCGCGGTGCGTACAAGGATTTGAACGCATGCCCGGTATGCAGTGCATTGCGGTATAAGATCAGACGAGATGACCCTGGTGATGTTGAGGGTGAGCCCCGTAGGAAGAGGGTTCCTGCGAAGGTGATGTGGTATGCACCTATAATACCACGATTGAAACGACTGTTCAGAAACAAAGAGCATGCCAAGTTGATGCGATGGCACAGTGAGGACCGTAAGAAAGACGGGTAGTTGAGAGCATCCGCTGACGGGTCATAGTGGTGAAAAATCGAGAGAAAGTATTGGGCTCAGTTTGCAAGTGACCCAAGGAATGTATGGTTTGCTTTAAGCGCGGATGGCATTAATCCTTTCGGGGAGCAGAGCAGCAATCACAGCACCTGGCCCGTGACTCTATGTATGTATAACATTCGTCCTTGGATGTGCATGAAGCGGAAGTTCATTATGATGCCAATTCTCATCCAAGGCCCTAAGCAACCCGGCAACGACCTTGATGTGTACCTAAGGCCATTAGTTGAAGAACTTTTACAGCTGTGGAATGGAAACAGTGTACGTGTGTGGGATAAGCACAAATAGGTGGAATTTAACCTGCATGCGTTGTTGTTTGTAACCATCAACGGTTGGCCGCTCTCAGTAACCATTCAGGACAGACAAACAAGGGATACCACGCATGCACGCACTGTTTAGCTGACACCGAAAGTATATACCTGGACAGATGCAGGAAGAATGTGTACCTGGGCCATCGTCGATTTCTCCCGACCAACCATCAATGTCGAAACAAAGGCAAGCATTTCAAAGGCGAGGCAGATCACCGGAAGAAGCCCGCCATGCGTACCGGTGATCACGTACTTGATATGGTCTCTGATTTACATGTAATATTTGGAAAGGGTCCCGGCGGACTAGCTCTTCCGAATGACGCTGAGGGACGCGCACCCATGTGGAAGAAGAAATCTATATTTTGGGACCTACCCTACTGGAAAGAGCTAGAGGTATGCTCTTCAATCAATGTGATGCACGTGACGAAGAACCTTTGCGTGAACCTGTTAGGCTTCTGGGCGTGTATGGGAAGACAAAAGATACACCTGAGGCACGGGACACTAGTAGAAAAAGGGGATTTTGTTCGGCCAGAAAAGAGCATTAGTACCGGTTGCATTACG
The DNA here is from genome assembly GCF_018294505.1 of Triticum aestivum. Taxonomy (NCBI): domain Eukaryota; kingdom Viridiplantae; phylum Streptophyta; class Magnoliopsida; order Poales; family Poaceae; genus Triticum; species Triticum aestivum. The sequence continues at coordinate 23,946,535 of NC_057809.1, forward strand.
AACCGGGACTAATGTGAGCATTAGTCCCGGTTCGAGCGGCTAGGGCACCGTACGGGCATTAATCCCGGTTCAAATGGGACCTTTAGTCCCAGTTGGTGCCACGAACCGGGACTAAAGGGTGTGATGCCCATTAGTACCGGTTCGTGGCACGAACCGGTACTAAATAAAGGTCTAACCTTTAGTACCGGTTGGTGCCACGAACCGGTACTAATGGAGTTGAGGCATTAGTACCGGTTTGTGGCACAAACCGGTACTAAAGGTCAACCGGTACTAAAGGTTACTCCTTTAGTACCGGTTTGTGCCACAAACCGGTACTAATGGTGCAATTTTCAAATCCTACCCCCCTTATCGCATTTTCGGTTTTGTAAAAAGCAAAAGAAAATGATAAAAACTTCAAAAGTTAAAATCCTTCAAGATGTAGTTATGTTACTACATCTACTAGTTAGGAAAAATTAAAGACTTCAATTTGGACATGTTTTGCAAAAAGTGTAGGGAAAATGTAAAACGGCTATAACTTTTGCATACGATGTCAGAAAAAAACGTATAATATATCAAAATGTTCAGCACGAAAATCCGCATCCGATTTTGATAGCCAACGGCCTGTTTGCAAATTTGTAGAATCCTCAAATTCCAAAAGGAAAAAAAGTTATGCTCAAATTTCAGTTTTTTTTAAAAAAAATCGTTAAATCTGGTCAAACTACTTATTCAAGAAGTATTAGTGTTACTAAATAATTATTCAAGAATATTAGTGTTACTAAATAATTATTTCGGTTTTTTTGAATTTTGGTCAAATCTGGTCAAATTGTGGTCAAACTGTGGTCAAACAATGGTCAAACTACGTATTCAAGAAATATTAGTGTTACTAAATAATTATTGTTTTTTAGAACAATAGTTTTAAACTCAAACAGTGAAATGTGTGACTTCATGCTCAAGCTAAACACCTGAGGGTTAATAGGATTGACATCTTACTATTGTCAGCAAAACAACAAGTGCAAACTTGGAAACGAGGGAGAATAGAACCCGGAAGTTAAGCGTGCTTAGGTTGGGGGAGTGGGAGGATGGGTGACCGTCTGGGAAGTTAGATGATTTGGAATGATGCGGGGTGATTAGAGATTAAATTGAGCAGTGATGAGGGGTGATTAGAGATTAGAGTTTAAAATAATCCAGAAATTTGAAAATCGGGAAAACAATTCAAAAAAATTTAAAAAAATCAAAAAAAATCCTTTAGTACCGGTTGGTGTTACCAACCGGGACTAAAGGTGGACCTCCAGGCAGTGGCCACGTGGAGGGACTTTAGTCCCGGTTCGTATAAGAACCGGGACTAAAGGGGGGGGGGGCTTTAGTAACGACCATTTAGTCCCGGTTCTAGAACCGGGACTAAAGGCCCTTATGAACCGGGACAAAAGGCCCTATTTCTACTAGTGGGAGGACCTGCAACGTTTGCACAAAAAAGACGGCATGCCTCCAAAGCAGTATGAAGGTCCTGCCAGCTACACTCTTACCAAAGAAGAGAAGGAAATCTCTTTTTAATGCCTGCTAAGTATGAAGGTCCCGACTGGCTTCTCGTCAAATATAAAAGGAATAATAAATATTCCAGAGAAAAAGTTTCAGAACCTAAAGTCTCATGACTGCCACGTGATTATGATGCAACTGCTTCCGGTTGCATTGAGGGGGCTTCTACCGGAAAACTTCCGATTAGCCATTGTGAAGCTATGTGCATTCCTCAATGCAATCTCTCAGAAGGTGATCGATCCAGAAATCATACCAAGGCTAAGGAGTGATGTGGCGCAATGTCTTGTCAATTTCGAGCTGGTGTTCCCACCATCCTTCTTCAATATCGTGGGAGTCCTAAAGAAATATGTCTGTAACCGTGCTAGGCCAGAAGGAAGCATCTCCATGGGCCATCAAATAGAGGATGTCATTGGGTTTTGTGTTGACTTCATTACTGGCCTTAAGAAGATAGGTCTCCATAAATGGCGGTACGATGGGAGACTGACTGGAAAAGGCATGCTAGGAGCGGACTCAATAATAAGCAGGGACGGGCATTCTTGGTCTCAAGCACACTACACAGTTCTACAGAACTCTACCTTGGTGACCCCGTATGTCGATGAACACAAGAACAGTCTGCGCTCCAAACACCCGGAGCAGTGTGACGGCTGGATTACATGTGAACACGTCAGGACTTTCAGCAGTTGGATGGAAACACGTCTCAGAGGTGACAACACTGTTTGTGATAAGCTGTACTCGTTGTCCAGGGGACCATCATTGACTGTATTGACTTACAAAAGATACGAGATAAATGGGAATACATTTTACACGATCACCCAAGATCAAAAGAGCACGAACAAAAAAAGTGGTGTCCGCTTTGATGCAGCAACCGAGAGGGGAAAGGACAAATATTATCTCTACTATTAAAGAAGGATCGAACGTCGTGATGGTTCGACCTCCTTCTTCCCACCTATGACGACCACCTTCCCCCTCGCACGATCCCTCGCGTGAAAAAAATCTAGGGGGGAAAACCCATCGACTGAAAAACTCTCGCGTCACGCGCGTGAGGGACACGATGGCACCACACCAAAAAAAGTCAGCTCATCCCACGTACGAGATTCATCCAACAGCCGACCCACTCGCGCATGTCCCACACCCTTATCTCCCTGAACCCCCAACCCCCTCTCGATCCCATCTCTCTCCCAATTTTTTTGGCAACGTCGGCCTCCTCTTTCATCTCCCATTGCGACCATAGGAAAGGGTAGGTAGATCCATCTCGCCCACTTCTTCCTGCCGTCATCACCGTCCTCCAGTCGACCATGCTAGCTTCCGCGGCCCGTCGTACTCATCGCAGGTGGCGGCGGCCATTGGTAAGGGCTCGTTTGAAAGAGCATGTTGCGTACAAGGTCGCGTCGAGGTCCAATGACCAGAATATCGGCTCCGTAGAGAACGCCGTCACAGGTGCGTCGATCTCAATCTTCTCCTCCATTGCCGTTGTCTTCATTACCTGTGCGTGTAGCAGGTGTGCTCTCACACTCACGAATTTTCAGTACGCGATTGGTTCTTTCTAATTCAGATCTTGCTTGCCTTATCGTGATATCTTCTTTGCCATGGTAAGCACACTAGCACAGCATGGTTCGTTCACCCTCATAAATTTTGTTATGACATTATTAATGTTGTTCAGAAAGCAGTTTTAGTGAAGATCAAATGGTTTTTAGATTAAGTAGAAAATACAGGAGTATTCTTTTGTGCTGTATTGTTGTTCAACCAAGACATATGCAATGGATTTGATGGCCGCAAGATAATTAAAGCCAAGGTAAAGACTATACATTCACAATTCCTATAGTTATAAACAAGAAAAAGAGATATAGGCAAGTACTATTGTTTTAGATGCCGGTAAAATGGACTAGAATTTCATGAGTTGTTTAGTCAGCATGCCACCTCTCATCAGTGGCGGAGGACCAAATTTTTTCGAGGTAGGGCAGCCGATACTACAGCACGTGAGACTTCCTCGCTGCTGGCCTCTAGCGCCAGGGCGTGCGCCTCCACCGTCCAGTTTGGCATCCGGTACCACCACTCCTGCTGCCTGCTGCTAGCCGCTAGCCCACCGGGGTTCGCGCGTGGCATGCGCGGATGCGCCTGGGCTCATGGTTTGTGTTCTGCTGTTCCTGTTTGTACCTTCGTGATGAATGGTCCGGTACGTCGTGTGTGTGTCGTATGTGCAGCTATCAGCCAAGGGCATGACCCAAGTCATGGCCCAACATCAAAGAGAACTCTTCCTTTCAGTTACTTATTGCCCCTGTCATCTGTCGATCGAGACGTGTTTGCCGGAAATAAAGGTTCCGCCGGTGCTACCACTAATATCCTTGTACTGTAGTAGCTTCAGTATTTCTCCCATTTTTTCTGCTACATGTGTAAATGTAGTTACAATTGAGAAAGCGAGAAATATTTGTTTTGTGAAATTTTTTTGACATATCTTTGTTATGTGGATATCAAATTTATTGCAAATTATTGTTGAATGCATCTTCATTTGAGAAAATGTGGACGGCCACAGGAGAAACATAAACTTTGTCATATAAAGTTGGAAGTGTTTAACTGCTCAAACTTTCTACTTTGCAAACAAATAAAGTGATGCAAGGTATTCAGATGTCTACGGTTGATGAGAATTTACATTGAGTTCAGCATTAAAGTATTTAATTGTTGCTTTTGTGATTGCTACTATTTCATGGTTCCAGAAACATGTCTACTGTGGACTGTTTCATAGCTTATCTTTTCCAATCTGTTATCTACATATATCTACCTCGTGTTAATGCACTATCAAAATTGTCTCATTAATTCTTGTCACTTTCTCAAATAAAAATTATCATTTCTTGGCTTGCCCCTAATTATATAAACCCTGTCAAAATTCTAAATCTTATTTCAAATGCAGAACTCGAAGAATTTCAAGAAAGATCACTGCTTCAAGGTTGGCAGCGGCCACAACATAATTGACATCAAAACTAGATCTGGGTCCTACATATCCGGTCTTGCTCGGTTATATTTCTTTTTTGCATTCCGTTATATACCTACGTATATGATTGGTTTGCTACATGAGGTAGCGACGAAATCACCTGATACAAGGTCAAACTAAGTTTCTATTCCTACAATACTAGCTGCTAGCCAACAATATGTGTTTATGACTCTCACCACAGAGTGATTAATCATAGTAAACTATGTGCCAGCTTATGTGAGTCCAATCGATCTATCTTTTATTGACATTACCCATTGTGTAGATTGGGATTATCTGCACCAACCTTCATAGACTCCTAAAACTATCCTAGGATTATTAGTTTCTGTCGGGGGTTGCTGATCCCCACGGACACCTATGGGACCGCGGCGGACCGGGACCCCTTTCGGTTCGGCAGGGGGCGGGGGATGCACAAAGAGCAGATCGAGGCGAGCGCACGAGCGACGCGATCAGTTTACCCAGGTTCGGGCCGCACGGATGCGTAAAACCCTACTCCTGCTTTGGTTTGTATTTGTGTTCTTGCTCGGGAGCAATGGATGCTACAGTACCCTTGGATGGCTAGCGAGACCGAGCGTGAGAATGATCGTCCCCGTCCTCCCTGTTGCGCATGGGCCTCCTTTTATATGTCTAAGGGGTCACCGACAGGTGGCAACAGAGATGAGGGTAAAAAGGGTAAAAGAGGTGGTAGTTGGCGCCACCGCTTGCTACAGTTGTATCATACATAACCCTGACGGCAGGGGACAAAGGCATTAAATGCCTGTCTGTGTCGCCTAGACGGGGCGGAAAGGGACCGTCAGGGGCGCCACCATTTGCCACGATGGCTCCTTGTCAGCGCCTGCTTGCCACCGCATGCCCCTGGCTGCACAGCCTCCCGCCACGTACGCCAGGAATGGTCCCAGGGCGACACGTTGGTGGGTGGGCTGGAGCGCGGGCCGCGGAGTAGTAGCTTGCCGCGGCAAGCGCCTTGCCGCGGAAGTTGTCTTGTCGCGTCCAGGAGCTTGTCGCTCGCCGGGTCTTGCCGGGACACGTGGTGTGCTGCGGCAAGTTCCTTGATATGTCTTGGTTGGTCCTCCCGGCAAGCTCCTCTTGCCGGGGTCTTTGTGCTTCTTCCCGGCAAGCTCCTCTTGCCGGGGCCTTGGATACTTTGAGTGGCCTTCCCGGCAACGCTTGCCGTGGCCTTGTGCCTTGGCTCGAATACTTTGTTCTTGAATGGCTTCAAAGGAACCACGGAGGGTCTTGGCGGTCGCCCGGCAAGCCTTGCCGCGGGGTACTGCGACTGCCCGTGCACAAGTTCGGGATACTAAGGTACCCCTACTTTAGTACACCGACAGGAGCCCCCGGGCCTGGGCCATACACGGTGCCGAGCGCTGTTGGGCCAGGCCCAAAACAGTGCACGGGCACGCGCGGCCTAGGTTTCGCCATAACTCACTCCGCATCCACCGCGCCCTCCCCGCACGGCGCGCGTCAAATGCGGCATCGTGGGAGAGATCGTGGGTGGTTTTCGAGGTGCCCACTCACCACGATCACGGGGTGGGGAGAGGCCGCCCCATCCGTCGCCTCGGTTCTGCACGCCTGCCACGCGGCTCCCATGCACTTGGGGTCGCAGACGGCGGAGGCGGGAAACGGGGCCGTCGTGGGTCGAGGCAGCGGGTCGGCCCCAGCTCCCTGCCTTCCCGCGTCTTGATTCGCTGAGCGGGGCGGCCGAGCCCCCACCTCGCTCCTTTATAAAGAGAGGGAGGGGAGGACGGAAGCCCGCATTCTCTCATCTTCTCCTTCCTTCAGCTTCTGCTCCCCTTTCTCTCATTCGCCATGGAGAAAGGGAACCCTGGTCCTTTATCAGTGGCGGCGAGGGTCGCCACCAGACAGCGCATCCCTCCCTCTCCCGCACCCGTGGTGGCAGAGCCAGCCGTAAGGGGAAGAGGGAGGGGGCGAGGTCGTGGACGAGGTCGAGGACGAGGTCGAGGCGCTCGGGGAAGAGGTGGACGGGGCGGTGCGCCAGCTTCGCCTCCGCCGGCGGTTCCTCTTCCCGCGGCGGTCCATACTAGGGACGACCCTTGCGAGTTCTTCGTCAGGCTGCGCCGGGTGCCTCGTCGTCACCTCCGACTCCCAGCTCCGTTTGCGGGCGCGATGGAGTTGGACCCGCCCGAGACACTAAGACTGCACATGAGGGGCTGTGGGATCAGCTGCACGCGAGTCCGCGTTGAAGTCCCAGCCCCCGATGTGATGTATCTTGGTCGAGGGTGGAAGACGTTCGCCCGCATCCACAGCTTGACGGCGGGGCTCACCCTCCATTTTAAGTTGATGGAGGGCGATCTCCTCTCCGTCAAGGTCTTCGGGTGCTTCGGCATTCGGGCAAGGTGCTGCGTGGACAGCTCCTCCGATAGCGAAGGCCCCTCCTCGAGCGAGAGTGACGAGGAGGGAAGCGACAGCGATGATGAGGGTAGCGGGCGGCAGGATGACGGGTCCGACTAGGTGTCGGACGCCGCTCCGTGCGGCACCGGCGACCCCATCATCCGTGTCGCCGGCTCCTTGAACCTCCCGGGGTCGTCTCCTTGGGCGGCTAGCGTAGGGAGGCTGCGGAAGAGGAAGAGGGCTGGCGGCAAGGCCGTCAAGTCGGAGTACGAGGGCGTGGTGCCCTCGACAGCGTGCTGATGTCCTGCCGCCTCGTCTTCGAGCCCTGCTTCCAGCGCCGCCATCACCGTCCAGCCTTCGGACGGCCCCCGGGATGTTCTCTTGGTGTCTTCTAGCACCCGTAGCTCGCCTAGGCGCCCCTTTTGCCCTTTCCGCCTCCTTGACCTACCTCCTGAAGAGAGGGACAAGAAAGGGATTACGGGCATCTTATCTTTTTAATTTTTAAGCCTTCGGGCCTTAGTTGCATTTAAAACTTGTAATCCTCTTTTTCATGTTTTTCATCCTCTATGGACTGTACCTGAGTGGAATGTTTTTTTTAATGAAAAGGGGATGCTTGCCGGGTCATTTGTCTCGCGGGTAGAACCCACGTCAAGGAGCAAATCCTTGGTATCTTTCAGATAGACACTTCTTCTCCCGGCAACAGGCCCTGCCGTCTTCCCACGTCGCTCGACCTTTCTCACGCTTTTGACGGAGGCAGGGACGAGGCGGGTGCGGGCCCCTCGTTTCATCCCTTTGCTGCCGCGACTACGACCAAACTTGGCCCCAGGAACGAGCCCCAGGGCCTAGAGTTAAGGGAGCACGGTAGTTTTCAGGAAGAAACGAGGTTTCGTATTCCCCAGTCCATAAGAGAATGCATGATGAGGGATGAAAGACTTATCTGAGATTGCAGCCCCCGGCAACTCTGGCTTGCCGTGGGTGAATCTTGGTACTTGCAGCCCCCGGCAACACTGGCTTGCCGGGGTCCAGATGCCGGTACGTCCTTCTTCTCCTTTTCGTCCTCAAGCGGTCCGGCAAGGATATGCGAGCCCTGCGAACCAAGGGAAACGAAAGAAAGGCAAAGGGACGCACACTCGACCTCTAAGCTAGGGGTTAGCCGCTGTTAAGCACTATCAACCCTAACCAAGGACGGGACTCGATCTAGCATGCATGCTATAACTCAGGGCGCCAGCGCTTCATTTACTTGTGCTCAAGGTCTACGCCTGGCTTTGTACAAAGGATTACATGCAACAGCGGCAAGACTTGTACAAAAGGGTGGTTGCCGGGCAGGGTCCGACAACCGCGCCTTACGGGTAAAACTTACGAAGATGCTCAATATTCCAGGAGTTGCTCACCGGAATGCCATCTTCGTCTCAAGGCGGACAGCGCCAGGCCTAGTGACTCGTTTCACCCGATAAGGGCCTTCCCACTTTGGCGTCAACTTGTTGGAATTCTTGGCGGACTGAACGCGCCGAAGAACAAGGTCGCCTTCCTCGAGACTTCTGGCGTTAACTCTGCGGCTATGATAGCGGCGCAAAGCTTGCTGGTAGCGAGCGGCTCGCACAGCAGCCTGAAGACGGTCTTCCTCAAGGAGCAGCGCGTCATCTTGTCGCAGCTGCTCTTGCTCAAGCTCATCGTAAGCGAGCACTCGAGGCGACCCGTATACGAGTTCCGTGGGGAGAACTGCCTCCGCTCCATAGACTAGAGCGAAGGGTGTCTGGCCAGTGGCTCGATTTGGCGTCGTCCTGATCGACCAAAGAACCACCGGCAGCTCCTCGATCCAGTTTCTTCCGCACTTGTGCAGCCTGTCGAAAGTTCTGGTCTTGAGCCCGCGCAGCACTTCAGCATTTGCCCTCTCCGCTTGACCGTTGCTTCTTGGGTGAGCAACAGAAGCGAAGCAGACCTTGGCGCCAAGATCTTGGACGTACTGCATGAAGGTGCGGCTCGTAAATTGTGTACCGTTGTCGGTGATTATCCTGTTAGGGATCCCGAAACGGCAAACAATCGACCTGAAGAACTTGACTGCTGACTGTGCTGTCACCTTCCTCACTGGTTCCACTTCCGGCCACTTTGTGAACTTGTCGATTGCAACGTACAAGTACTCAAAGCCCCCGACGGTTCGGGGAAAGGGGCCGAGGATATCGAGCCCCCAGACCGAAAATGGCCAGGATAAAGGGATCGTCTGGAGAGCTTGAGCTGGCTGGTGTATCTGCTTGGAATGGAACTGGCACGCTTCACACTTGGTTACTTGTGCAGTTGCATCCTGGAGGGCTGTCGGCCAGAAGAAGCCTTGCCGGAATGCTTTTCCGACAAGGGCTCTTGCGCCAATGTGGTGACCACATATGCCTCCATGTATCTCTGCCAACAGCTTCTGTCCATCTTCCCGGGGAATACACTTGAATTTCACACCGTTGAGTCTTCTTCTGCATGTGTGTTATTGACAAACTGGTACATACTAGACTGCCAGGCTACTCTTTCCGCTTCTTCTGGTTCCTCGGGAAGTTCTCCTAGCTGAAGGAAACGGACAATCTGCTGCGTGCATGTTGGAGCCTGTGGCTCGACAATAAGGACTAAAGGCACATCTGCTGCTGCGAGAACGTCCGCTTCTACGGCAAGAGCCCACGGCTCTGCCGGAGCTTGACGTTCCCCGGCAAGCTTGCCGGAGCAAAACTTGTCGGGAGAATCTGCTTCAACGGAACAAACCCTGGGGCTTGCCGGAGCAGACTCCTCCTCAGCATTCTTGGTGTTGATCTTGGGGACCTTCTTGGCAACGGCTTCGGGAAGCTCTACCGGGAGATAGTCACCAGAAATCAACTTCCTCTTCTTGCTCTGTCCAGTTGATGGTGTTACGGATGGCTGAGACAGCTTGAGCACAAAAATCCCTGGTTCCATAGGTAACTTAAGTGCTGCGCACTTTGACAGGCCATCGGCAATGTCGTTCTCAGCTCTTGGAACATGTTCCATTTGCAGGCCGTCAAAGCGCTCTTCTAGCTTCCTCCCTTCATCAACGTAAGCTTCCATCAATGGACGCTAGTAAACTTTGTTCACTTGGCGGACGACAAGCTGCGAGTCACCCCTGACAATGAGCTTCTTAATCCCAAGTTCTGCCGCGATCCTGAGACCGGCAAGCAAGCCTTCATACTCTGCAGTATTGTTTGTCGCTTGCTCCTTGGGAAAGTGCATCTGGACTATGTACTTGAGGTGCTCTCCGATGGGCGCGACAAGCAGCACGCCAGCACCGGCGCCTTGCAGCGAGAAGGCACCGTCAAAGTACATGAGCCACTCTTTGCTTGCTTCCTTGGCGGGGATGCTCGTCTCCGGAATTTCTTCGTCTGGAGTTGGCGTCCACTCTGCTATGAACTCTGCCAATGCTCTGCTTTGGATTGTTGATGTACTCTCAAATTTGAGGCCAAAGCTTGACAGTTCCAGTGCCCACTCGACAATCCTGCCTGTTGCTTCCGGATTTTGCAATATCCTCTTCAGCGGAAAGCGAGTGACAACCGTGATCTCATGTGCTTGGAAGTAATGGCGCAGCTTTCTCGAGGCCATGAGAAGGCCGAAAAGCAACTTCTGCACACCAGAGTACCTTGACCTAGCCCCCTGCAAAAGGGAACTGACAAAGTAAACTGGGCACTGCACCATCTTCTTCTGTATCTCCTCTTGCATCTGCGCAGATCCTTGCTTGTCGGGACCAGAGCTTGTCGAGGAAGCCCCCTGCTTGTCGCTGGATGTGCTTGCCGCGGTCGCTGGCTCGTCATCTGCCTCCCTCTCCGCTACTAACGCAGCACTAACCACTTGATTGGTTGCCGCTATGTACAGCAGCAACTTCTCTTGTGGTTTAGGTGCGACAAGTGTTGGAGTGGAGGACAGGTATCTCTTCAAGTCTTGCAGCGCAGCCTCCGCTTCCGGAGTCCATTTCATTGGACCTGCCTTTTTCAAAATTTTGAAAAATGGCAGGACGCGCTCGGCAGACCGAGAGATAAACCTGCTGAGAGCAGCCACGCAGCCGGCAAGCTTCCGTACATCCTTGACGCGCTTTGGTGCTTCGATCTGCTCAATGGCCTTGATCTTGTCGGGATTGGCTTCGATTCCCCGCTGAGACACAAAGAACCCGAGAAGCTTGCCGGAAGGGACTCCAAACACACACTTCTCGGGGTTGAGCTTGAGGTTGACCTTGCGCAGATTTGCAAAAGTCTCTTCTAAATCTTGGATCAGAGTTGCCCTGTCTTGCTTTGACCACTATATCATCCATGTAAGCTTCTACATTTCTGTGTATCTGTGGCTTCAAAGCGACATGGACTACTCTTGCAAATGTTGAACCAGCATTCTTTAATCCAAAAGGCATCCGTACGAAACAGTACGTGCCACACGGAGTAATGAAAGCGGTTTCCTCCTCATCTTCTCCTGCCATGAAGATCTGATGGTATCCTGAATATGCATCAAGAAATGAAAGCAAATCACATCTGGCTGTGGAGTCTACAATCTGGTCAATGCGCGGCAAGGGAAATGGGTCTTTGGGACAAGCTTTATTAACATCAGTGAAGTCAATACAAAGCCTCCATTTTCCATTTGCCTTGCGCACTACAACGGATTGGCCAACCACGTGGGATGGAGCACTCCTCTGACAAGGCCTGCTGCTTCCAATTTCTTGATTTCTTCTGCTATGAATTCTTGGCGCTCCACTGCCTGTTTCCTGACCTTCTGCTTGACGGGCCGCGCATGAGGACAAACGGCAAGATGGTGCTCAATTACTTTCCTGGGAACACCGGGGATGTCAGACGGTTGCCATGCAAACACGTCGACATTCGCCCGCAGGAAAGTAACGAGCGCGCTTTCCTATTTAGGGTCAAGCGTGGCACTGATGGTGAAGGTACCACCAGTGCTGTCCTCCTTAGCGGACACCTTCTTGGTAAGTAGTGGAGCTGCCATCGTCTTCTTACTCTTGCCGGTGGAGCTCGATGGTGCGTCCTCGACGGCAGCACAGCACTCCGAAGAGGCGCGCTTGCCGGAGTAGGCATCAGAGCTCTTGCCGGACTTGGTCTTCTTCTTCCCCCCGAGAGCTTCAGCGGCAAGTGTCTTGCGGTCTGTTGTGGCAGCTGCTTCCCGGTAGATCTTGTCTGCGCAGATAAGGGCATCCTTCTTGTCGCCAGGGACAGAGATGACGCTTATCGGGCCTGGCATCTTGAGTATGTTGTATGCATAGTGAGAGGCTGCCATGAACTTGGCAAGTGCTGGACGGCCAAGTATCCCATTGTAAGGCAATGGGAAATCAGCAACGTCAAAAGTGACCCTCTCCGTTCTGAAATTCAGCTCGCTGCCAAATGTCACCGGCAACGTGACCTTCCCTTTCGGCTTGCTCCTTCCTGGGTTAATTCCTTGGAATGTACCGGTCTCTTCGAGCTCGCTGTCCGGGATCTGGAGTTTCTGGAGCACAGCGGAGGAGATCAGATTTAAGCCGGCCCCGCCGTCAACTAGCATCTTAGTGACTTTGAGGTTGCGGATTGTTGGCGAAACCAACAACGGCAAGCACCCGACCGCAGTTGTGCGATCAGGGTGGTCCTCAATGTCAAAGACGATAGGCGTGCCAGACCACTTCAGAAGCTTGCGTGATTCGACAGGTGGCTCTGCCGCATTAACTTCCCGGAGCCACTGTTTGAGTTGGCGGTGGGAAGTATGCAGAGAAGCACCACCGTCAACACACAAGACTTCTATAGCCTTCTGAAACTCCTGCTCACTGTTCTCAACATCATCCATGTCTTCGTCGTCGTCTTCGTCTTCATCCTTGTCGCGGTCGCGGGGAGGTCTGTCTCCTTGCCGCTGCTTGGCCTTGCCGCGGCGTCCTCCCTGGCCAGCGCGCTTCTTGCCGGCCTCTCCACCGCCTCCTTGAGCTCTCTCCTTGTCGCGCCGCTCGTACTCAGCTTTTTATTGCTGGACAAGCTGCTCGACCTTCTTGCAGTTCTGGAGATCATGGCCCTTGGTGCGGTGGATCTTGCAGTACTGCTTGTCGGAGCTGCCCTGCTTGTCGGCGACCGCCACAGCTTGGCAGTTGGTGCATGCGGCAACCTCCTTGCCGGAGCTACCAACTTTGGCTTGCTTGGCGGCGCCGTCATCGCCGGACTGCTCGACGACTAGCACTTCTTTGCCCTTCCTCCTGTTGCGCCTCCGGTTTCTCTTTGCCGGGGCGGCATCCTCACTGTCAGATCCCCCTGCTCCAGTATCCTCTCCGGGGAGTTTCCTCCCTTCTTCAGCGCGTGCGCACTTGTCGGCCAGGGCGTATAGCTCACTGACGTCTCTGATCCTACTCATCGCCATTTCCTCCCGCATCCTGCGATTATGCACGTTCTGATGGAACGCGCTGATAACCGCGGCAGGGTGGATGTCTGGGATGTTGCGCTGCACACGGCTGAATCTCTGGATATACTTGCGCAGGGGCTCTCCTTCCTTCTGGGCAAGCAGGTGGAGATCACTTTCCTGGCCATGTGGTTTGTGGCCGCCTGTAAAGGCGCCGACAAACTGATGGCAAAGGTCTGCCCAAGAGGATATGGAGTTGTCCGGCAAGTGCATGAGCCAGGATCTGACTTCGGGCTTGAGCACGAGCCGGAAGTAGTTGGCAAGGACCTTGTCGTCTCGCCCCCCGGCAGCTTGCACCGCAATAGTGTAGATGCTGAGGAACTCTGACGGGTGCGACTTGCCGTCGTACTTCTCCGGCACGTCTGGCTTGAAATGTTTCTGGCTGGGCCACTGGACTTGCCGCAGCTCGCGGGTAAACGCAGGGCAACCTGCCGCGTACGGCAAGTCGCCTGGTTCTCCGGGAGCATGCATGTCAACAGAGGGCCCAGCGCGCTGGTCTGATTGACGTCGCGCTTCTCTTTGGCGCTCGATGCGTGTTCGAGCGTCTTCTTGCTGTCTCTCATGAAGAACTTGGCGTTGATCGCGACGAGCTCGCCAATCTGACGACGCGGTGGAGTAGCTGTCGAGGTGGATCCGGCGAGTCGGCGATCTTGGCCTTCGGGGCGGAGAGTGCACAGTGGTTGCACCCTCGCCGGTCTTGTTGCCACCGGCTCGCGCCTGGCTGACTTGCCGCGGCAGCGATGCGCTCGGCTGCCGTGGGTTGTCACCGTTGGCGAAGCCGATGAGGCTCTGGATAGTGGCCCTCCAGTCATCAATCTTCTCTGGCGCTGGAGGGTAATCTAGGAGCAGTTGGGCCCGTGCCAACGCTTCTGCCGGAGTGGCGGGCGGCGGCAGCGAACGGTGCGAGGAGCGAGATATGCTCAGACTTCTAACTGCGTTAAAAGGAGCAACATCTCGTCCAAGCGACCGCGCCACGCTCGCGCCAGCATGTTGGCGTGCATGCTGGTCCTCAGCACTCCGGGATCCGCCAGCTTGATCTTGGCCCAGCAGACGTATGGTACCGTGGGTACCATGACGCTGCTGGTCCCGCGCCTCCTGGGACGGGCGCGGTGCGTGTACGGACGCCGAGGTCTTGGAGTGCGCGTGGTCGTTGTGGGAGCCGACCGCGCCGCCGATGTGCAGCGCCGCCTTGTCCTTGGACCTGGCAGCACCATGAGTCCCCTCATCGGCGCCCGCTCTTCCGCCGGCGCCTACCCCACCAGCCGTTCGCTCTGGCGATGGTGGGATCGGCGCAGACGGAGCGGCTACCTCCGAAGCCTTCTTCTTCGGCGGCATGTTGATGAAGATGACGGAGATTCGGCTCGTGCGAACTCCGGATCAGGTTCGCACAACCTCGACGCACCCCCTACCTGGCGCGCCAAAGATGTCGGGGGTTGCTGATCCCCACGGACACCTATGGGACCGCGGCGGACCGGGGCCCCTTTCGGTTCGGCAGGGGGCGGGGGATGCACAAAGAGCAGATCGAGGCGAGCGCACGAGCGACGCGGTCAGTTTACCCAGGTTCGGGCCGCACGGATGCGTAAAACCCTACTCCTGCTTTGATTTGTATTGTGTTCTTGCTCGGGAGCAATGGATGCTACAGTACCCTTGTATGGCTAGCGAGGCCGAGCGTGAGAATGATCGTCCCCGTTCCCCTGTTGCGCATGGGCCTCCTTTTATATGTCTAAGGGGTCACCGACAGGTGGCAACAGAGATGAGGGTAAAAGGGTAAAAGAGGTGGTAGTTGGCGCCACCGCTTGCTACAGTTGTATCATACATAACCCTGACGGCAGGGGACAAAGGCATTAAATGCCTGTCTGTGTCGCCTAGACGGGGCGGAAAGGGACCGTCAGGGGCGCCACCGTTTGCCACGATGGCTCCTTGTCAGCGCCTGCTTGCCACCGCATGCCCCTGGCTGCACAGCCTCCCGCCACGTACGCCAGGAATGGTCCCAGGGTGACACGTTGGTGGGTGGGCTGGAGCGCGGGCCGCGGAGTAGTAGCTTGCCGCGGCAAGCGCCTTGCCGCGGAAGTTGTCTTGTCGCGTCCGGGAGCTTGTCGCTCGCCGGGTCTTGCCGGGACACGTGGTGTGCTGCGGCAAGTTCCTTGATATGTCTTGGTTGGTCCTCCCGGCAAGCTCCTCTTGCCGGTGTCTTTGTGCTTCTTCCCGGCAAGCTCCTCTTGCCGGGGCCTTGGATACTTTGAGTGGCCTTCCCGGCAAGCTCCTCTTGCCGGGGCCTTGTGCCTTGGCTCGAATACTTTGTTCTTGAATGGCTTCAAAGGAACCACGGAGGGTCTTGGCGGTCGCCCGGCAAGCCTTGCCGCGGGGTACTGCGACTGCCCGTGCACAAGTTCGGAATACTAAGGTACCCCTACTTTAGTACACTGACAGTTTCTCAAACAATTGAAGTTGCAGCCTATGTGAAATCTTTATTGCCTGATATGGTAGCACTAACTGTTTTTCTTTATTTTATGAATCACGGTCTAAAGGCTCAAAAGCAGTTGACCACTACCTGTCACAGTATAGAAAACACCTATCTAATATTGGGGAAAATGTATGTATTTTCTCAAGCAGCTATGTGGATATAGGTCTTGCTGAAAATTTGTAACCGAGCTTGTAATCATAACAATCGTTGTGGAACAGTCAGTGATATGTTCATATGTGAATCATCCACCCAATTAGCTACAATGCTTTCCAAGGCCAGTACCATACGAACATTGGAGCCAAAAGAGCATGTGGTAACATCAAATTGTATCACCTTTCACATGACATTTTTTCATTCGAATATGATTATCTGTGGATCTAGATTGGTTAAGTATGTGCTTGGTAGATTGGTCATTATTGAAACTACATAACATTGTTTTGTGCCTTTGCATTGCCCTTACTCTTGGAATGGCCTGACTTGATATTACCATTCTACTACTTTGCTTGTATTGTTGTCTTGTGTGCTCGTATTCTATAACATGGTCTTAAGAAGAGGAAGATATTATGTTGCTGGAAAACATCAATTTTCTTAATATGAAAAACCACATACAAAGCCAGAAATTGTTTCAAGAACTTCCCTACATTTGTAAGATGCGTCCAATAGTCACTTTTGATCATATAACTGCAAACTGCTACGGAATCTGGTATCATACTGAGGTTGGATGATATTTAAATGACCATTTTTTCCTTTCAATAATGTTGATGATCTCTTAATGCACAATATCAGAATTTTATTTTTCGCCATCTTAACCTATTTCCTATTGTTTCTATTCAATGTACGTTAATGCAAATTAATTCAAAGTAAATTATTCTTTGTAGCCAAATTGGACACATACATACGGTATGAAAATTTGTGCAGAAGAGAAGGGCCCATCACTCCAGAGTCTAGGAATGGGTAAATGTAATCTTTTTATGGTACGTGATTTGATCTGGATCAAGTCTTACAGTATTAAACGTGGAATTTTGATTAATTTTTAGAATTGTTTTTGTGTTTGGAAATAATTAAACACGAATTGAAAATAAGCATCAGTTTGCTTAGGCACTTAATAATATTATTTTGCTAGCAAGGTATTCATTTCCATCTTTATATATTCTGTTGTCATGCTTTTTTTCCTATTTCTGCTGAACTGGACACATACATATACACATAAACATTGGTTCCGCAGAAGAGAAGGGACACTTTACTCTAGGAAAGCTGGGTAAATGTAATCTGGTACATAATCTAATCTCGTGCAAGTCTTGCGGGATTAAATGTAGAATTTTGCTTCGGTTTAGATTTTCTATGTGTCCAAATAGAATTAAACATGAACTAAATAGAAAATATTGTGCTTCCCTATAGTTTTGTGTAGCAACGCAGTATGCGCATGTTGGACTGTCCTATGGTGCCAATGGAGTCCCACCGATGTTGTTCTTTACTTGGTGCACTTATAAAATGTTCTCCGAGCCTGACTAATTGAACAGTCCTGATATCATAATGGTGTTCCTTTGGTCTTTACAATTGGCTGATATTGTCTGCAAAGATTGAATGTAAATGAAGTTCTGATGTTGTGGTTTTGTTTGTAAGGATTATGCATACAACAAGGGGCAAAGAAAACAAAATATATGCAGTTTAAAATTATTAATTGTTATCCATTTAAGTCTATAGTCTATCTGATAGCTTGGTTAAAAAGCATAAAAATGAGCAGTTGGTATTTCCACAACCATGGTTATGCTTGTTTGTATGCATTGAGCTAACCCAAAGTGCTCATACTATCATGGATGTTCTTGTGGAGCACTGGCAACTTGAAAAGTTCCAAACTTATGTTTGCCCTTAAAAGATGAAGGATATTCATCTATCCAAGTTTGACATGCTACTGTAAAAAAATGCCAAAACAATCAGTCTACCATTTTTATCTCATACTTCTTCGTACTTATTTCAGGAAAAATGCAAAAACAGTCAGCCATCAACCCTAACAGAGGGGCTAGAGCTCTTTATCTCTAATGTATAATCCTTTTATTTGGCGTTGTTGCCATGCCGATATAGCTGGCCTTTTGCTGTTCTCCTTTTACTGTAACTAGTTGTACTTGGTTTTTTCTATCCTCATATCAATGAAAATTCTGAGCGCTTCAAGTATCTTAGTTAATACTCCCTCCGATCTATAATAAGGTTTGAACTAAAAGCGCGACACTTATTATGGATCATAGGGAGTACAAGATAATCAGATAGATACCTATCCTATGTGTATGCCATGTCCAACTATATTATTCTATGAGTACATTTGAAGAGAAATCAATTTTTTTTTTGGAATATTACATGTCTATATTTCATATATTTGTGTGATCTTTGAAATGCCTTGTGTCTACACTATATGAGATGAAGAAAAGCATAAGGAGTCGTGGAAACGCACGGGCAGTCAACTAGTGGTTACATAGTGGACATATGGGAACTTGACTACGGACATGATTTTAAGGTCCCTTTGTTTAAGTGCAAATGGGTCAATCTGTCAGGAGGCTATGTATAGGTAGACCCACAGTACGGAATGACAACAGTGGATCTGAACAATCTTGGGTACACTGACGAACTGTTTGTCCTAGCCAATGATGTGGCACAGGTTATCTATGTGAAGGACATGTCTACCAAACCGAGAAAAAGAAAAGATAAGGAAGCGAACACATCATACAATGTGCCAAAGCGCCGCATAGTTCTTTCAGGAAAAAGGGACATCGTGGGAGTGAAGGGCAAGACAGACATGTCCGAAGATTATGAAAAGTTTCATGAAATTCCTCCCTTCAAAGTCAAGGCTGACCCAAGCATCCTAATAAATGATGAAGATTATCCATGGTTACAGCGTAATAAGCAAAGAACACAAGCGAAGAAAAAGTGAAGACTTTCTTTTCACAACTATTATGATGATACCATGCCAACTTTCAACCTTTTCCTAGTTCATTTGAAATGCATGTTGTAACAGACAAGTTTCCGTATGAAACCCTGATATCTTGAAACAGATTGTCCGTTTTGTTGAAATGCTTTGAATGTTTTATTGAAATGCTTTGAATGTTGCATTTTATAAACCTCTAGTATTATTGAAACTAAAATTATATAGAATTTATGCAACTAAAATTATCACAATATTTTCTGTTCAAAACATTAAAAGAAAAAAGAATTTTATTGATGATGTGGCTTATAGCTCAATGGTGCATTTTGAACACACAAAAAGTCAGGAATTCACAGAATTTTCATAAAGAACTTTTTGGTTAGAAACTTTAATAGCAAAATTACATAATAAGTAAGTAATTAGAAACAAAATAAAATACATAAGTTTTTTGTTGTAAGTAGAAACAAAACAAAATAAATAAAGCAAAAAAGAAAACAAAAAACAGGGGAAAAATAAAAAATATGCCACCTACTGGGCCTCAACGGCCTGAATACGACTAGAAACCCATCCATGGGCCAGGATTCAGGCCCGCAGAAGGCCCAGTAGGCCCATCAGGCATACCAGTGACAATTAGGCCCAGAAAGCCTGCAATGGAGAGGAGCTCGAGAGGGGTGCGGCAGTGGGGCTTATAAACCACTACGCGCCCCTCTCAGCTAGCGAGGTGGGACTAATCATTTGGGCATGGGCAGAACGAGGCTTTTGGTCCCGGTTGGCGCCACCAACCGGGACTAAAGGGGGGCATTGGAACCGGTTCGTGGCACCAATCGGTACGAATGCCCCCTTTGGTACCGGTTGGTGCCACCAATCGGGACCAAAGGCCGCCGCTTCCCTCCGTTTGGGCTGCCGAAAACTAACCTTTGGTCCCGGTTCGTGGCACCAACCTGGACTAAAGGGGGGCATTGGTCCCGGTTGTTGCCACGAACCGGAACCAATGCTCTGGGTATATAAGCTGGGCTTGTGAAAATTTCACAATCAATTGCCCCCCGCCCTCCGCCGCCCCGAGCCGCCCCCCGTCACCGTCGTCGTCGCCCTCCGCCCCCCGCCACCGTCGCCGTCGCCCTCCGCCACCCCCGCCGTCGCCGTCACCCTCCACCGCCCCCGACGTCGCCCTCCGCCCCCCGTCGCCGTCGTCGTCGCCCTCCGCCCCCTGCCGCCGTTGCCCTCGCCGGCCGCCCCCGATGTGAGCCCCTTTTTCATATATATCGAATTTAGTTTATTGCATTTTAGGTTAGTGTAGAGGAAAAAGTAAAATAAGGAAAAGGAAGAAAAGATGAAGAAGGAAAGAAGGAAGAAGAAAAAGAAGTACGAGAGGAAGAAGGAAAAGAAGAAGGAGAAGAAGAGGAGAGGAAGAAGAGGAAAAAGAGGAGAAGAAGCTTCTTCTCCTTTTTTTGTTCTTTTTTTTCTTTGATCTTCTCCTCTATTAATCCTTTCTTCTTCTCCTCTTATTTTTCTTCTTCCGGATACCGCAGAGGTTGTTAATTAGTAGTTGAACTAGTTAAACTAGTTTATTTATAGTAAATGCTTAATTAGTAGTTAAACTAGTTGATTTAATAAAACTACTTTACTTATAGTAAGTGCTTAATTAATTAGTAGTTGAACTAGTTGATTTAATAAAACTACTTTATTTTACTATATATAGTAGTAGTTTTTTTAGTAAGTACTACTTTATTCTATTTATAGTAAGTGCTTAGTAGTTGAACTACTTGATTTAATAAAAACTAGTTTGTTTTACTATAGAAGTAGTTTATTTTTAGCAAGAAAATTAATATAACTAGTTTATATTTTTAGTTAAAGCAATTATTCCCGCACCGACGTCGACGATGCCTATCCCGCATCCTCGTCGTCGACTCGGCGGAGGAGGCCGGCTTGATCAGAGGGGCCATGTCCGGGACTAGGCTCCCTCGGGATGGTTTTGGGATGTGCTACCTTCTGGGGGCGTAGGTTGGTGAGGAGCCAGCCCGTCGTTGACCTTATCCTTGTTTGGTGGTGGTCGCATGGACCAGTGATGGTGCCGAGGCTTCAAGACACCGCGGAGGTGGTACGTCACCGTGTCAGCGAGGAGGACGAGCACGTCCGTCGCTACATGGTTGCGTTGGAGGGCAGGTTCTACAATGCCTAGCAGGTTCTTCAGGGATCTCACTAGAGCGATCATGTGATGGTTCCTTCTCTTTGGGTGTCCACCGCTCGTGCCGATACCCGTCGGGTGCTACGGTTCTAGCTATACTAGCGATGTTATATGTATGATAGTATTCGAGGTGTATTAGTGATAACATTCGACGATTTACGGACGCAAGAGATGATGTAGTTTTGCTTATAATTGAATACATCCGAATTTGAATACTACTTTATTTCGTGATTTGATTTTGCTTATTGAATGCCCAAATTGGAAAACTACTCCTACTTTGAATGCTAAAATTGGAGAGCACTATGCAAGGCGTATGCATATGATTAGTTGGTAGCTTATAGGGTTTTTGTTTTCACAGAAATCTAGGAGCCCCCCTCCATCATCCCCGCCGTTGTCCCCGTCACCGACCCCCTCCGACCTCGAGGTGAGACCAGACAAATCCTTTTTTAGAAAGATAATTCAACGATATTTCGGGTTGACTTTAAGTTTGTCGAGTCTCCACCATATATCAGAGGACGAAGAAGCCCGACTATTGTCGTGGGGGTCATTTCTCCTTCTTCTCCGGGTGCTAGACCTTTGTTATGCACTAGGGGAAGAAGGAGTAATGACCATCACCGACGGTCGCAAATGTCAGAGAGGAATCAGTGAGGGAGAGTTCCACCATATATATATGCGAGGACGAAGAATCCCGACTGTTGTCGTGGGGGTCGTTTCTCCTTCTTCTCCGGGTGCTAGACCTTTGTTATGCACTAGGGGAAGAAGCAGTAACGACCATCACCGACGGTCGCAAATGTCAGTGAGGAATCAGTGAGGGAGAGTTCCACCATATATATATATGAGAGGACGAAGAATCCCGACTGTTGTCGTGGGGGTCGCTTCTCCTTCGTTCCCGTGTGCTAGACATTTTGGTGTAATGCACTCGGGGACGAAGTGAGGAGCGACCATCACCGAGAGTCGAATATATACACCACATGAGCTGAGAGTTTTCAAGAAAAGACTCGACAGATCGATAGTCAACCCATGATGAATAATAATGATCTAATTTAGTTTTTGT
This sequence comes from Triticum aestivum, assembly GCF_018294505.1. NCBI lineage: Eukaryota > Viridiplantae > Streptophyta > Magnoliopsida > Poales > Poaceae > Triticum > Triticum aestivum. Next base: position 23,968,386 of record NC_057809.1, read on the forward strand.
AGTACATATATTTAATTTTACAAGTTTAATCTTTGAATTATGAATGTAGGAAATGTCGTCATCAGACGACGAAAGTCTCCCGGGGGAGTGCAGCTGGTGCCACGACGATCGAGGTCTATGCGACAGGCCTCACCTAGACGATGATCGGCGCTTCAGCATTAAGTTCCAGGAGACCTTCGATGTTGAAATAGTACGCAACGACTGCAAGTGTTTTTTCGTAATTAAGCATGACTACAACTATTTCAACGTGTAATTTTCATCTTTTACAATTCGAGTAGCTTATCCCATGCCATGCAAGACGCTATGTCTTGGAGAGGATGGATTTTGAAGACCATGAAAGTTTCGAAACAAAGAAAATTCACCTAAGGACTCATCATGATGTGGATTTTTAAGTAAAGCTGTATAATTCTGAGAGCGTAACCTATTTTGGTTGCAAAAAATGGGAAGCACTTTGCAAGATGTATGGTTTTGATGAGGGTATGCTTGTCACCATGGATCTTGGTGATCCTGAAATCGAGCAAGACAATATGGACATTTGGGTCCTTGTTGATACGCCTCCAATTCTACCGCTATGTGAGTTTCTCAAACATAGTTAGTAGCTAATTTATATTGTTTATTTCAAAATAGTTGACATCTTATTTCCATTGACAACTTATTTTCATTCTTCAAAGAATGTGTAGGAGATGGTAGACAAAACCCACTGTACCGATGGCTCTGAATTAACTTTTCAGGAGAAAAATCATCTGGTCGGATTTTGTACTGATATTGAGAATTACAATATCTACAATCAAACTCCTCAACATTATGGTCAATACGTTCCACTAGTGCACGTGTTGAACTACGATAACTACCATGGAGATACCCTGGTAAGATTTTTTACTATTACGACATCCGTACATCATTGCTAACTATGAAGTTATTACTATGTTTTTCAACAGAGAATCCCAGAGGATAGTTTGCCTCATTTGATGTCTCAGAATGGCAGCCTTCGTGTTTTGAACATATATCCAGGTCATCCTACGAATATCAACTGTCCATACTGGATTTCTCAACGAAGTGGAGACATCCTAATCAAAAAATGGAAAAAAAATGTATGGACAGTCGTAAGGAGGTTCTTGGAAGAAAAAGGAAGCGAAGCGCAAGAATTGGAGACAGGATGATCTCCATTCTCCATAATGGAGAGTCAGGGTCTATATTGTTTTATGCTATTTTACCTTAAAGAGGGTATTTAGGTCCTACCTAATACTGATGATCATGTGCTAAGAACAATTAAGTAGGGTTAGTTCGATGACTATCAGGATGATGATCGCATGACTTGTTATTAATAACGAGTAGAAGTTGTATGATGATGATTAGTAGGACTTGTTATTATGATGATGCATGATGCGAGCATGAAGAGTTATTATATATCTGTGGGTGAAATGAACATGGATTGGATTGAAGTGAAGGCAACATGCATGTGGTGCATGTCGAAAGTAGTACAATCCAAACTTGATCAAGTTAGGATTACTATTACTTTCGACATGCACCACATGTTGCCTCACTTCAATCTAAGTCATGTTTAGGCATAGCAATAGAAGTAGCACGGACATAAGAGAGGACACATCTCTCTATTAGGTACATACTGTTGGAAATATGCCCTAGAGGCAATAATAAAAGCATTATTATTATATTTCCTTGTTCATGATAATTGTATTTATTCATGCTATAATTGTATTATCCGGAAATCGTAATACATGTGTGAATAATAGACACCAACATGTCCCATGTAAGCCTCTAGTTAACTAGCTCGTTGATCAACAGATAGTCATGGTTTCCTGACTATGGGCATTGGATATCATTGATAACGAGATCACATCATTAGGAGAATGATGTGATGGACAAGACCCAATACTAAACATAGCATAAAGATCGTATAGTTCGTTTGCTAGAGTTTTTCCAATGTCAAGTATCCTTTCCTTAGACCATGAGTCGTGTAACTCCCGGATACCGTAGGAGTGCTTTGGGTGTACCAAACGTCACAACGTAACTGGGTGACCATAAAGGTATACTACGGGAATCTCCGAAAGTGTCTGTTGGGTTGACACGGATCAAGACTGGAATTTGTCACTCCATATGATGGAGAGGTATCACTAGGCCCACTCGGTAATGCATCATCATTATGAGCTCAAAGTGACCAAGTGTCTGGTCACGGGATCCTGCATTACGGTACGAGTAAAGTGACTTGCGGGTAACAAGATTGAACAAGGTATTGGGATACCGACGATCGAATCTCGGGCAAGTAACATATCGATTGACAAACGGAATTGTATACGGGGTTGCTTGAATCCTTGACATCGTGGTTCATCCGATGAGATCATCGAGGAGCATGTGGGAGCCAACATGGGTATCCAGATCCCGCTGTTGGTTATTGACCGGACAGTCGTCTCGGTCATGTCTACATGTCTCCCGAACCCGTAGGGTCTACACACTTAAGGTTCGGTGACGCTAGGGTTGTGAAGATATGTATATGCAGTAACCCGAATGTTGTTCGGAGTCCCGGATGAGATCCCGGACGTCACGAGGAGTTTCGGAATAGTCCGGAGGTAAAGAATTATATATAGGAAGTGCCGTTTCGGCCATCGGGACAAGTATCGGGGTCACCGGTATTGTACCGGGACCACTGAAAGGGTCCCGGGGTCCACCGGGTGGGGCCACCCATCCCGGAGGGCCCCATGGGCCAAAGTGGGGAGGGGAACCAGCCCATAGTGGGCTGGTGCGCCACCCTAGGCCCATCCCATGCGCCTAGGGTTGAAACCCTAGGGGTGGGGGTGCCCCACCTTGCCTTGGGGGCCACTCCAGCCCTGGCCGCTGCCCCTCCTAGGAGATCTCATCTCCTAGGGCCGGCGCCCCCCCCCCTAGGGGAGCCTATATATATGAAGGGGAGGGAGGGGGTAGCGGGACCTTGAGTCTTGGCGCCTCCCTCTCCCCTGCTACACCTCTTCCTCTCATAGTATACGGCGAAGCCCTGCTGCTGTGACGCCCTACATCCACCACCACGCCGTCGTGCTGCTGGATCATCATCAACCTCTCCTTCCCCCTTGCTGGATCAAGAAGGAGGAGACGTCACACTGACCGTACGTGTGTTGAACGCGGAGGTGCCGTCCGTTCGGCGCTAGGATCTCCGGTGATTTGGATCACGTCGTGTACGACTACCTCATCCCCGTTCTTTGAACGCTTCCGCTCGCGATCTACAAAGGTATGTAGATGCATCCGATCACTCGTTGCTAGATGAACTCATAGATGGATCTTGGTGAAACCGTAGGAAAATTTTTGTTTTTTGCAACGTTCCCCAACAGTGGCATCATGAGCTAGGTCTATGCGTAGTTCTTCTTGCGCGAGTAGAACACAATTTGTTGTGGGCGTTGATGTTGTCAACTTTCTTGCCGCTACTAGTCTTATCTTGCTTCAGCGGTATTGTGGGATGAAGCGGCCCGGACCAACCTTACACGTACGCTTACGTGAGACCGGTTCCACCGACTAACATGCACTAGTTGCATAAGGTGGCTGGCGGGTGTCTGTCTCTCCCACTTTAGTTGGAGCGCATTCGATGAAAAGGGTCCTTATGAAGGGTAAATAGAAGTTGACAAATCACGTTGTGGCTTTCACGTAGGTAAGAAAACGTTCTTGCTAGAACCCTATTGCAGCCACGTAAAACTTGCAACAACAATTAGAGGACGTCTAACTTGTTTTTGCAGCAAGTGTTTTGTGATGTGATATGGCCAAAGTTGTGATGAATGATGAATGATCTATATGTGATGTATGAGATGTTCATGCTATTGTAATAGGAATCACGACTTGCATGTCGATGAGTATGACAACCGGCATGAGCCATAGGAGTTGTCTTTATTTTTTGTATGACCTGCGTGTCATTGAGAAACGCCATGTAAATTACTTTACTTTATTGCTAAACGCGTTAGCCATAGTAGTAGAAGTAATAGTTGGCGAGCAACTTCATGGAGACACGATGATGGAGATCATGATGATGGAGATCATGGTGTCATGCCGGTGACAAGATGATCATGGAGCCCCAAGATGGAGATCAAAGGAGCTATGTGATATTGGCCATATCATGTCACTCCTATTATTTGATTGCATGTGATGTTTATCATGTTTTTGCATCTTGTTTACTTAGAACGACGATAGTGAATAAGATGATCCCTCATAATAATTTCAAGCAAGTGTTCCCCCTAACTGTGCACCGTTGCGACAGTTCATTGTTTCGAAGCACCACGTGATGATCGGGTGTGATAGATTCTAACATTCACATACAACGGGTGTAGGACAGATTTACACATGCAAACACTTAGGTTGACTTGACGAGCCTAGCATGTACAGACATGGGCTCGGAACACAGAAGACCGAAAGGTCGAGCATGAGTCGTATAGAAGATACGATCAACATGAAGATGTTCACCGATGTTGACTAGTCCGTCTCACGTGATGATCGGACACGGCCTAGTTAACTCGGATCATGTTATACTTAGATGACTAGAGGGATGTTTATCTAAGTGGGAGGTCATTGAGTAAGTTGATTAGATGAACTTAATTATCATGAACTTAGTCTAAAATATTTACAATATGTCTTGTAGATCAAATGGCCAACGTAGTCCTCAACTTCAACGCGTTCCTAGAGAAAACCAAGCTGAAAGACGATGGCAGCAATTACATGGACTGGGTCCGGAACCTGAGGATCATCCTCATAGCTGCCAAGAAAGATTATGTCCTACAAGCACCGCTAGGTGACCCACCCGTCCCACAGAACCAAGACGTTATGAACGCTTGGCAGACACGTGCTGATGACTACTCCCTCGTTCAGTGCGGCATGCTTTACAGCTTAGAGCCGAGGCTCCAAAAGCGTTTTGAGAGACATGGAGCATATGAGATGTTCGAAGAGCTAAAAATGGTTTTCCAAGCTCATGCCCGGGTCGAGAGATATGAGGTCTCCGACAAGTTCTTTAGCTGTAAGATGGAGGAAAATAGTTCTATCAGTGAGCACATACTCACTATGTCTGGGTTGCATAACCGCTTGACTCAGTTGGGAGTTAATCTCCTGGATGATGCGGTCATTGACAGAATCCTCCAGTCGCTTCCACCAAGCTACAAGAGCTTTGTGATGAACTTCAATATGTAGGGGATGGAAAAGACCATTCCTGAGTTATTTTCAATGCTGAAATCAGCGGAGGTAGAAGTCAAGAAGGAACATCAAGTGTTGATGGTGAATAAAACCACTAAGTTCAAGAAGGGCAAGGGTAAAAAGAACTTCAAGAAGGACGGCAAGGAAGTTGCCGCGCCTGGCAAGCAAGCTACCGGGAAGAAGCCAAAGAATGGACCCAAGCCCGAAACTGAGTGCTTTTATTGCAAGGGAAGTGGTCACTGGAAGCGAAATTGCCCCAAATACTTAGCGGACAAGAAGGCCGGCAAAACAAAAGGTATATGTGATATACATGTAATTGATGTGTACCTTACTAGTACTCGTAATAGCTCCTGGGTATTTGATACCGGTGTAGTTGCTCACATTTGTAACTCAAAGCAGGAGCTGCGGAATAAACGGAGACTGGCGAAGGACGAGGTGATGATGCGCGTCGGGAATGGTTCCAAGGTCGATGTGATCGCCGTCGGCATGTTACCTCTACATTTACCTACGGGATTAGTTTTAAACCTCAATAATTGTTATTTAGTGCCAGCTTTGAGCATGAACATTGTATCGGGATCTCGTTTAATTCGAGATGGCTACTCATTTAAATCCGAGAATAATGGTTGTTCTATTTATATGAGAGATATGTTTTATGGTCATGCTCCGATGGTGAATGGTTTATTCTTAATGAATCTCGAGCGTAATGCTACACATGTTCATAGTGTGAATACCAAAAGATGTAAGGTTGATAATGATAGTCCCACATACTTGTGGCACTGCCGCCTTGGTCACATAGGTGTCAAACACATGAAGAAGCTCCATGCAGATGGACTTTTAGAGTCTCTTGATTATGAATCATTTGACACGTGCGAACCATGCCTCATGGGAAAAATGACCAAGACTCTGTTCTCAGGAACAATGGAGCGAGCAACCAACTTGTTGGAAATCATACATACTGATGTGTGCGGTCCAATGAGTGTTGAGGCTCGCGGTGGCTATCGTTATGTTCTCACCCTCACTGATGACTTGAGTAGATATGGGTATATTTACTTAATGAAACACAAGTCTGAGACCTTTGAAAAGTTCAAGGAATTTCAGAGTGAGGTTGAAAATCAATGTGACAGAAAAATCAAGTTTTTGCGATCAGATCGTGGAGGAGAATACTTGAGTCACGAATTTTGCACACACTTAAGAAAATGAGGAATAGTTTCACAACTCACACCGCCTGGAACACCTCAGCGTAATAGTGTGTCCGAACGTCGTAATCGCACTCTATTAGATATGGTGCGATCTATGATGTCTCTTACCGATTTACCGCTATCTTTTTGGGGCTATGCTTTAGAGACTGCCGCATTCACTTTAAATAGGGCTCCGTCGAAATCCGTTGAGACGACACCGTATGAATTATGGTTTGGGAAGAAACCTAAGCTGTCATTTCTAAAAGTTTGGGGATGCGATGCTTATGTCAAGAAACTTCAACCTGAAAAGATCGAACCCAACTCGGAAAAATGCGTCTTCATAGGATACCCTAAAGAAACTATTGGGTATACCTTCTACCTCAGATCCGAAGGCAAGATCTTTGTTGCCAAGAATGGATCCTTTCTAGAGAAGGAGTTTCTCTCGAAAGAAGTAAGTGGGAGGAAAGTAGAACTTGATGAAGTGTTACCTCTTGAACCAGAAAATGGCGCAACTCAAGAAAATGTTCCTGAGGTGCCTGCACCGACTAGAGAGGAAGTTAATGATGATGATCATGAAACTTCAGATCAAGTTTCTACTGAACTTCGAAGGTCCACAAGGACACGTTCCGCACCAGAGTGGTACGGCAACCCTGTCTTGGAAATCATGTTGTTAGACAACGGTGAACCTTCGAACTATGAAGAAGCGATGGCGGGCCCGGATTCCGACAAATGGCTGGAAGCCATGAAATCCGAGATAGGATCCATGTATGAAAACGAAGTATGGACTTTGACTGACTTTCCCGTTGAGCGGCGAGCCATAGAAAATAAATAGATCTTTAAGAAGAAGACAGACGCGGATGGCAATGTGACCATCTATAAAGCTCGGCTTGTCGCTAAGGGTTATCGACAAGTTCAAGGAGTTGACTACGATGAGACTTTCTCACCGGTAGCAAAGCTAAAGTCCGTCCGAATCATGTTAGCAATTGCCGCATTCTATGATTATGAGATATGGCAAATGGACGTCAAAACGGCATTCCTTAATGGTTTCCTTAAGGAAGAATTGTATATGATGCAGCCGGAAGGTTTTGTCGATCCTAAGAATGCTGACAAGGTGTGCAAGCTCCAACGCTCGATTTATGGGCTGGTGCAAGCATCTCGGAGTTGGAACATTCGCTTTGATGAGATGATCAAAGCGTTTGGGTTTACGCAGACTTATGGAGAAGCCTGCGTTTACAAGAAAGTGAGTGGGAGCTCTATAGCATTTCTCATATTATATGTAGATGACATACTTTTGATGGGAAATGATATAGAACTCTTGGACAGCATTAAGGCCTACTTGAATAAGAGTTTTTCAATGAAGGACCTTGGAGAAGCTGCTTATATATTAGGCATCAAGATCTATAGAGATAGATCAAGACGCCTCATAGGTCTTTCACAAAGCACATACCTTGATAAGATATTGAAGAAGTTCAATATGGATCAGTCTAAGAAGGGGTTCTTACCTGTGTTACAAGGTGTGAAATTGAGCTCAGCTCAATGTCCGACCACGGCAGAAGATACAGAAGAGATGAGTGTCATCCCCTATGCCTCAGCCATAGGTTCTATTATGTATGCCATGCTGTGTACCAGACCTGATGTAAACCTTGCCGTAAGTTTGGTAGGAAGGTACCAAAGTAATCCCGGCAAGGAACACTGGACAGCGGTCAAGAATATCCTGAAGTACCTGAAAAGGACTAAGGAAATGTTTCTCGTTTATGGAGGTGACGAAGAGCTCGTCGTAAAGGGTTACGTCGATGCTAGCTTCGACATAGATCTGGATGACTCTAAGTCACAAACCGGATACGTGTATATTTTGAATGGAGGGGCAGTAAGCTGGTGTAGTTGCAAGCAGAGCGTCGTGGCGGGATCTACATGTGAAGCGGAGTACATGGCAGCCTCGGAGGCAGCGCATGAAGCAATTTGGGTGAAGGAGTTCATCACCGACCTCGAAGTCATACCCAATGCGTCGGGGCCAATCAAACTCTTCTGTGACAACACTGGAGCTATTGCACTTGCCAAGGAGCCCAGGTTTCACAAGAAGACCAGGCACATCAAGCGTCGCTTGAACTCCATTCGTGAAAATGTTCAAGATGGAGACATAGATATTTGTAAAGTACATACGGACTTGAATGTAGCAGATCCGTTGACTAAACCTCTCCCTAGAGCAAAGCATGATCAACACCAGAATTCCATGGGTGTTCGATTCATCATAATGTAACTAGATTATTGACTCCAGTGCAAGTGGGAGACTGTTGGAAATATGCCCTAGAGGCAATAATAAAAGCATTATTATTATATTTCCTTGTTCATGATAATTGTCTTTATTCATGCTATAATTGTATTATCCGGAAATCGTAATACATGTGTGAATAATAGACACCAACATGTCCCTAGTAAGCCTCTAGTTGACTAGCTCGTTGATCAACAGATAGTCATGGTTTCCTGACTATGGACATTGGATAATATTGATAACGAGATCACATCATTAGGAGAATGATGTGATGGACAAGACCCAATACTAAACATGGCATAAAGATCGTATAGTTCGTTTGCTAGAGTTTTTCCAATGTCAAGTATCCTTTCCTTAGACCATGAGATCGTGTAACTCCCGGATACCGTAGGAGTGCTTTGGGTGTACCAAACGTCACAACATAACTGGGTGACCATAAAGGTATACTGCGGGTATCTCCGAAAGTGTCTGTTGGGTTGACACGGATCAAGACTGGAATTTGTCACTCCGTATGACGGAGAGGTATCACTGGGCCCACTCGGTAATGCATCATCATTATGAGCTCAAAGTGACCAAGTATCTGGTCACGGGATCATGCATTACGGTACGAGTAAAGTGACTTGCCGGTAACGAGATTGAACAAGGTATTGGGATATCGACGATCGAATCTCGGGCAAGTAACATATCGATTGACAAAGGGAATTGTATACGGGGTTGCTTGAATCCTCGACATCGTGGTTCATCCGATGAGATCATCGAGGAGCATGTGGGAGCCAACATGGGTATCCAGATCCCGCTGTTGGTTATTGACCGAAGAGTCGTCTCGGTCATGTCTACATGTCTCCCGAACCCGTAGGGTCTACACACTTAAGGTTCGGTGACGCTAGGGTTGTCAAGATATGTATATGCAGTAACCCGAATGTTGTTCGGAGTCCCGGATGAGATCCCGGACGTCACGAGGAGTTTCAGAATAGTCCGGAGGTAAAGAATTATATATAGGAAGTGTTGTTTCGGCCATCGGGACAAGTTTTGGGGTCACCGGTATTGTACCGGGACCACCGAAAGGGTCCCGGGGTCCACCGGGTGGGGCCACCCATCCCGGAGGGCCCCATGGGCCAAAGTGGGGAGGGGAACCAGCCCATAGTGTGCTGGTGCGCCCCCCTAGGCCCACCCCATGCGCCTAGGGTTGAAACCCTAGGGGTGGGGGCGCGCCCCACCTTGCCTTGGGGGCCACTCCAGCCCTCGCCGCCGCCCCCCCTAGGGGAGCCTATATATATGAAGGGGAGGGAGGGGGCAGCGGGACCTTGAGTCTTGGCGCCTCCCTCTCCCCTGCTACACCTCTTCCTCTCGTAGTATACAGCGAAGCCCTGCTGCTGTGACGCCCTGCATCCACCACCACGCCGTCGTGCTGCTGGATCATCATCAACCTCTCCTTCCCCCTTACTGGATCAAGAAGGAGGAGACGTCACGCTGACCGTACGTGTGTTGAACGCGGAGGTGCCATCCGTTCGGCGCTAGGATCTCCGGTGATTTGGATCACGTCGTGTACGACTACCTCATCCCCGTTCTTTGAACGCTTCCGCTCGCGATCTACAAAGGTATGTAGATGCATCCGATCACTCGTTGCTAGATGAACTCATAGATGGATCTTGGTGAAACCGTAGGAAAATTTTTGTTTTCTGCAACGTTCCCCAACACATATACCAACCTAAATTAACCCCCAAAACCCCAAAACCACCTCCTTTCAAAAAAAACCAGCCCTTGAAATGCTGACGCATGGAAGCTTATTGGTCCCGGTTGGTGCTACCAACCGGGACCAAAGGCCCTCCTGCCTGGGCTCGGCAGAGCGGCCAAGTGGAGGCCCATCTGTCCCGGTTAGTATAAGAACCGGGACTAAAGGCCTAGGGCATTAGTAACGACCCTTTAGTCCCGGTTCCACAACCGGGACAGATGGGCCCTATGAACCGGGACAAATGGCCCTTTTTCTACTAGTGCCTAGATGTGATATGTTCATCTACTATGCTAGTTTGCATGATTAGTTTAATCTCTGCTATTGCAGTCATGATTTATCTTCTCTTTATTCAGAATAAATATGGTAGTAATTTGCTCATATTTCCAACAATCCAAAAACCTGATTATAGGCAATTTACTTCGACTGGTTTTGTTGCGCATCTGAAGCCGCCTGCCTTTAAGGGGGCACAATATAAGATCTGGCACACGAGAGCAGTCTACTGGTTTCAGACCATGGGCTGCTATGATGCCACCAAGGGCAAGCCCGAGGGCGATCTTAATCCAGCACAGTTGGAAGCTTTTGAGAAGATCGATACTCTCTTTAAAGGCGCTCTTTTGATTGTTCTTGATGATTCCATTGTGGATTCGTATAGGTCGTTTGACAATGGCAGGGACATGTGGGCTGCGCTCGAGGCCAAGTTTGGTGCCTCGGACGCCGGCAGCGAGTTGTACGTCATGGAGCAATTCTATGACTACAAGATGACTGATGAGCGCTATGTTGTACAGCAGGCTCATGAGATACAGTCGCTCGCAAAGGAACTTGAGTACTTCAAGTGTGTGTCGCCGGACAAATTTGTTGCCGGGGGCATCATTGCCAAGCTTCCACCTTCGTGGGACAATTTTGCAACTTCCCTGAAACGCAAGAGACAGGAGCTTTCCATTGCGGATCTCATTGGTACTCTTGATGTTGAAGAGAAGGTGAGAGCAAAGGACAAACGTGCTCGAGTTGCCGAGGGAGCTTCTAGTGCCCACATGGTACAGAAGAAGAACTTCCAGCCCAACAAGTTCAAAAATAACAACAAAACTCAGGGCAAAGGCAAGTTTGATATAAAGAACAAGCCGTCACATTCTACCAACTTCAAGAAGAATTCTCATAAGAAGGGGTGGAGACTTTGCCATGTCTGCAGTGATCCTAATCATTGGGCTCCGAAGTGTCCTAACCGCTTTGAGGAGAGAAACATGAGAAGAGAGGCAAGTCCGCTAATGTTGTCATCGGTGATACTGATATGAAGGAATATGGGTACAGTATTCTTCCTACCATCCTTTAAGTATTTCAATCTCCTGATTGGTTGATTGACACCGGTGCCAATGTACATGTTTGTGCTGACGCCTCTATGTTTTCTTCTTACCAGGCCACAGGGACTTCTCCCGTGCTGATGGGGAACGGGTCACATGCCATCGTTCGAGGTGTTGGTACGGTCAAACTGAAGTTTACTTCACGGAAGACCGTGCGCCTGAAGAATGTTCATCATGTGTCATCCATCATTAAAAATCTCGTTAGTGGTTCCTGTTTATGTCGAGATGGTTTTAAGTTGGTTTTCGAATCCAATAAAGTTGTAATTTCTAAGTATGGACAATTTGTTGGAAAAGGCTATGAGAGCGAAGGCTTGTTCCGCCTGTCTTTGTCAGATATTTTAACTAAAGTTATTAATAATGTTTGCCACAACAATGAGTTTGATATTTGGCATTCACGACTTTGTCATATTAACTTTGGGTGCATGACGCGGCTAGACAATATGAATTTAATTCCAAAAATCTCCATTGTCAAAAGCTCCAAGTGCCGAGTATGTGTGCAAGCTAAGCAACCTCGCAAGTCCCGTAAGACTGCAAAGGCAAGAGACTTGACACCACTAGAGCTTATACATTCTGATCTTTGTGAGATGAATGGTGTGTTGACAAAAGGTGGAAAGAGATACTTCATGACGTTGATTGATGACTCCACTAGATATTGTTATGTGTCTCTTCTGAAATCAAAAGATGAGGCTTTAACTTTCTTCAAAAACTATAAAGCTGTGGCAGAGAACCAACTTGATCGAAAAATTAAATGGCTTAGGTTCGATCGTGATGGAGAGTATTTTTCCAATGAATTTGATCTGTTTTGTGCAGAACATATGGTATAATCCATGAGAGGGTGCCTCCCTACTCACCTCAATCAAATGGGTTAGCCGAAAGAAAGAACCGAACTCTAACTAATATGGTAAACACCATATTAGACACATCGGGTCTCTCCAAGGAATGGTGGGGGGAGGCGCTAATGAGTGTGTGCCATGTCCTAAACCGAGTTCCCACAAAGCATAAGACCATGACTCCATTTGAGGAATGGGAAAGGAAAAGATTGAAACTCTCTTACCTACGTACTTGGGGTTGTTAGGAGAAAGTCAATATACCAATTCCCAAGAAGCGCAAGCTTGGACCAAAAACCGTGGATTGTGTTCTTCTAGGCTATACTTTTCATAGCATTGGCTATAGATTTTTGTTAATAAAATCTGAGGTATCTGACATGCATGTTGGTACGATTATGGAGTCGAATGATGCAACTTTCTTTGAGGACATATTTCCTATGAAGGATATGTCGAGTTCATCAAATCAGGAGATACCTACTCCATATAGTGAGGAATTCGCTGTAATTCCTGAACCCACCATTGTGATGGAACACGTTGAGAATCCTGTTGAGGGTGACAATGGAACTCCTGTGAGGAGTAAGAGACAGAGGATTGTAGAGTCCTTTGGTGATAATTTCATTGTGTACCTTGTGGATGACACTCCCAGGACTATTTCAGAAGCCTATGCATCTCCCGATGCTGACTACTGGAAGGAAGCCATTGGTAGCGAGATGGATTCCATCTTAGCTAACGGAACCTGGGAGCTCACTAACCGTCCTTATGGGTGCAAACCTATAGGATGTAAGTGGGTGTTCAAGAAGAAGCTTAGACCTGATGGTACAATTGAAAAGTACAAGCACGGCTTGTGGCTAAGGGTTATACCTAGAAAGAAGGTGAAGACTTCTTTGATAGTTACTCACCCGTGGCTAGACTGACCACAATTCGTGTGCTACTACCACTGGCTGCCTCACATGGTCTTCTCGTTCATCAAATGGACGTTAAGACGGCTTTCCTCAACGGAGAGTTGAAGGAGGAAATTTACATGGATCAGCCAGATGGTTTTGTAGTACCTGGTCAGGAATGAAAGGTGTGCAAGTTATTAAAGTCTTTATATGGCCTTAAACAAGCTCCTAAGGAGTGGCATGAGAAGTTCGAAAGAACATTAACTGCTGCCGGCTTTGTAGTAAACGATGGTGACAAGTGTGTGCTATTGCCATGGTCGGGGCAAAGGAGTTATTCTTTGTCTGTATTTCCACGACATACTGATCTTTGGAACCAACCTTGATTTAATCAAGGAGGTTAAGGATCTCTTATCTCGTTGCTTTGAGATGAAGGATTTAGGAGTAGCTTATGTTATCTTAAACATCAAGCTGTTGAGAGATGAGAATGGTGGGATCACACTGCTTCAGTCTCATTATGTGGAAAAGATCTTGAGTCGTTTTGGGTGTAGCGACTGCACGTCTTCTCCAACTCCATATGATGCTAGTGTGTTGCTTCGAAAGAATCGACGAATTTCTTGAGATCAACTGAGGTATTCTCAGATTATTGGCTCGCTTATGTATTTGGCGAGTGCCACAAGGCCTGACATCTCTTTTGCTGTGAGCAAGCTGAGTCGGTTTGTGTCAAAACCGGGAGATGATCATTGGCATGCGCTTGAGAGAGTTATGCGTTATTCGAAAGGCACTGCAAGCTATGGGATTCACTACACCGGGTATCCAAGGGTACTAGAGGGTTATAGTGACTCAAATTGGATATCTGATGCTGATGAGATTAAGGCCACAAGTGGTTATGTTTTTACACTTGGTGGTGGCGCTGTTTCCTGAAAGTCTTGCAAGCAGACCATCTTAACGAGGTCAACTATGGAAGCAGAGCTCACAACATTAGACACTGCCACTGTTGAAGCAGAGTGGCTTCGTGAGCTCTTGATGGACTTACCTATGGTTGAAAAACCAATAGCCCCTATCCTGATGAACTGTGATAATCAAATTGTGATCGTCAAGATAAACAGTTCTAAGGACAATATGAAGTCCTCAAGGCATGTGAAGAGGAGACTAAAATCTGTCAGAAAATTGAGGAACTCCGGAGTTATTACGTTGGATTATATCCAAACATCGAAAAATTTGGCAGATCCCTTCACAAAGGGTCTATGACGTAACGTGATAGATAATGCATCGATGGAGATGGGTTTGAGACCCACCGCATGAGTTGTCCATAGTGGTAACCCACTCTATGTGATTGGAGATCCCGTGAAGTAGAAGTGGGAGACAAAATGTTGGTCAGTTGACATAAGAGTATCCCTGTTTTAATTATCCCACTCCGTGAAGATGCAATACTCTCCTGAACTGCATGGTCAGTTGATATTTATCTTAATGTGTTCCAAGGGGCTTATTTGAGTAAGCAGAGATGTTGTCCTGCAGAGCATCTCCTGAGGAACACACCTATATGAATTTGACTATTAATGTCGTAGTCTGTGAGAATTGGGTGTTCTCTAATGAATTCATGAAAGGCCCTGGAGTATGACGTATACGCTAAACCCGCGGGGAAGCCTTGCGGCAGCCCAGTATCAGTCAAGAATTTGTGTGAAACTAGTCTCGCAGAAAACTTGTAGTTCAAGGCATAGTTCACTATACAAGTTGTGATCTAATGTAGCATAAATCTCGGAGTGAAAGTTCAATTTTACAGTCTCCACTGAGCACCGGTATATAAACAATGTTTTGGAACTAAATGATGAGATGTACCAATGAGACTTTGTGGGGGATTGTTGGAATTTTGCTAGTAGGCCTTTGGCCCAAAGCCCAACTAAAATTCTGAAATTCTCTTGGCCCATTCATGCACACATGTGAGTGGAGTGAGTCAGACTAAAGTTTAGTCCCACCACGGAAGTTGAGTGAGAGTTGCACCACTTTATAAGGTGAGCTCTTCTACCACTTGTATGAGCATGAGAAGAGGAGACCTACATGCGCGCTCCTCCTCCTCGCTCGCCTCGCCACAATCACGCCTCGCCTCGCCTCGTCAAGACGCGTCGCGGGTTGCGGGATTGAGCCGAGCCGAGGACAGAGCTATGCTCCGATTCTTTTGGATCGCGACTCGAACGTAGGGTTTACTCCCACGACCTACCCGGCCCGCACTATATAGTTAGGCAAACGTCTATCCTAGCCGTATCCGCTTCGTGTGGTTTCACATCACTGTTCCAGATCATTGCGTCGTCAAGCAAGTCTTCTCCATCCCTCCTTTCGGCGTGCACTGGGAGAAGGGACAGCAGGCCTCCGGAACCCCGCCTCTCGTGATCCTGTACGGGAGAGGGGGGATCAGGTTTTTGGGAAGCACTCTCGTGCGACTGCTGGCAGCGACGACTTCGCAAACGACGACTTCTTCCCCGACCTCGGCAACCTCATCCTCAACGACATGAGCGACAAAGTCAACGTTGGCGGTGTTGCTCCCGCTGCATCGTATGTGATTCTATCCTTCTTGTTCGAGATCGTGGTAGAATTCATGCTTCTAGTATGTGCCCTAAATGTGATTTGTTCATCTACTATGCTAGTTTGCATGATTAGTTTAATCTCTACTATTGCAGTCATGATTTATCTTCTATTTATTCGGATTAAATCTCATAGTAATTTGCTCATATTTCCAACATGTTCATCGTGATTTGATATGATCGATCCTGAGGTCAAGTTTCAACATAGCTAGCGGGCAGAACTATAGGACGTGAAGGTCGATGTCCAACCGCCGCACCCTACACTGAGCAGCAAATATATCTTTTTTATGAGTGAATTTGGTTGTTGATATTTTTCTCCTTTTGAGGAAGAGAAGGGTCGGTGTGTGTACACGGCTGGAACCCTCCACCTCGCTCCTCTGTCATCGTTGGTTCTTGCCGATGAGCCGTCCGCCCGGGAGCGGCAAGCAGAGGAATGCGATCTATGTGGGGCTGAGGCTGAGGCTGCGGTCACCACAATGCAATGTCCAAACGGAGGCTTTTGAAAGAAGGGTTATATACTGAAATTCGGAGGAAGCTGAGCGGCATGAGGGAGTTGAACGGAAGGGTGTAATGGCGCCACTGACCAGGGGAGACTAAACAGCAGCGGGTCATTAATGGAGAAAGGAGACGAAGGATTGGTATGGAAAAAGTAATCTGCGATTAAAACAGTGATTTAAAGACGTGGAGAATGCATGTAGTGCGCCGAGTGATTTTAGGAATGGAAACAGAAGGCATGGCGTTGGGCTTCTCCGGGTCTGACCGTAGGGTGGGGAATGATTTTGTTTTTCTTTCAACGAAAATGACCTCAAGAGGTGGGACTGCATGAGGTATGATGTGGCTTGCTGTGATTGATGCTGAGATGTTTATTCTGCATGTTGAGATAAATCAAGTAGTGGGGGTGAACTTCTTAAGTATACTAGTCAATTTGTACGGACAATGCACGTTAATTTGGAAGTATATTAAGTGCATGCGGATATTATTTATGTGTTATTATGTGATTAGCAATATATTGGGCATGAAATTAACTGCACGTTAAACATGTTGAGCGCTCGACATTGAATTAATTTAGGTCGTTAGATTGACATGATTTAATGGCCAAGATTAATTGTATCTACTCATTTGAGTCATTTTATATTGGTATAGATATAAATAGGATTAGAAAACATATCTATTACCATTACTCCTCTCGATTGTGTGTGCATGCATGAACAATTGCAGCGGATATTAAGTAAGAGATATAATGTTGCTGAATTAATGGGCCATCCATTTGTATGAAGGAGTTTGGCTTCAGTTATTTCCTAACAGATAGCAAATACACTAATTCCTATTGTAAATTGACGCAAATTTGTTTAGATACACATGTATCTACACACTATAACGCGTCTAGATACATGCGTATGGTGATAAATGTGTCAATTAAGAACGGAGAGAATACCAATTAATGGCTGATCTCTACTCCTAATGGACGGATTGGTTGAATAGTCCCCCCACTTTCAACTGGTTTAATTTCAACCGGTTTATTTTCAACCGGTTTTTCTTCGTCCCACCTCCCACCACCCCCCTCCCACCGGTTTTTCTCTTTCTCGTCTGGCCGACAATACCCAACGTAGTTATGGTAATCAATCATAATTAATCCACGTATGGTAAGGCTATAAACTTAGAAATCTCAAATATGATAATTATAGTAATAAATCAATCCATGTATGGTAAGGCTATAACTAAGGAAATTTCGAATATGGTAATTATCACCAGAATCGAAGCTTTCCAAAAAAGTTCTTCTTGCCATACCCTAATCGTGACCTCCTCATCCTGAGGCATTATTTCCATCTATTTCTCAGCTGAATCAGAACTTTCCAAAACTTTGTCTGACTAAATCACAATTTTCCTTCCTTCCCTATCATCTCAATCGAATCATGAGCTATAGGTAAGTCAATTCGTTCTCCACCTCGCACGGGTTGTACTGATTTTTATCATGGTTTGGCCCCCTACCGTACAAGCCGCTCGATTCCTCCTCCCTCGCTCAATTCCTCCACCCTATCTTCTTCTTCATGGTGAGCGACCCAGGCAGCGATGCGTGCCCGTTATGCATCAGCGAGGAGGACCAGGAAACGTTGATTGCCAGCCCCGCGCTCATCACGTGAACCCGTTCACCGTCAGGTCATGCTAGTGTGTTACGGGTGTAGGTGCACCTTACCTTAGCCATGGAGGTTTGCCGGTGGACAACGGAGGCCTCGCCATGGACACCAGTATCCCTCTCCTCTTCCTGCACCCTACCTCTCCTTCCTCAGTCTCTACCTCTCTCTCTCTCTTTTTCTCTGTCCCAGGAGATCTGCAGCCGACGCCGCAGGCCCTGCCCGTTCGCTGCCGGTCACCTCGCCTCGTTGTTCGATCTCACCGCTGGATATGCACGACTCTGCCGCCCTGTGACGTCCTCGTCGGGCACCATCATGGCGGCGCGAACACTGTATGCAGAGGCTACAATCGGCGGTGGATTCAACAGCGCGGTGGGCACTAGCGAGTAGCGACCCAGCGGGCAGCGGTTGTGCTGGCCGCTGTCTGCCGCTGAGGTGTAACGGCTTGGGCCCAAACTCCGAGTTCGTCATGGCGCTCCACGCGACTTCCCTTGTACCGGCTGACTCATGCATGCATCTACAATCTAACTAGCTAATTCCTCCCTTTGACTGCTATTTTATCTGGTTGTACTGTTCCACAGCTTAGGGATCATCTACACAATTCATCGTCTCATGCATGCACAATCTAATTAATTTGTCTACTGACTGCAGTTTATGAATTGCTCCAGAGATCATTTATAGAGATGATTTCAGACTTAGAAGTGTTGAGGTCATGACGCTCTAAATAGTTTTGAAGTTGTATTCACGACATCATGATGCTCTAAATGAAATGAAAATTTGATGGATTCAAGAAGAAAAAGGTCAGGTATGTTTAGTATGCACTACAGTAGAAATTTCACTCGTGGTCATCTTGGGATACTTGTACATGCTTGGTGTTACAATAATTCTACTAATTAATTCCATGAAAGTGCTGAAATTTGCTCAGTGAACAAGAAACCCATTGGGTAACATATTTGGACGCCATACAAGTGGATCTGCATTTTTTCATCAAGGTGTTGTCTCATCTTTTAATTTGCATCGTCGCTCTTGAATAATTAGTTTTCATAGAGATTTATCTTTGATCTGAACATTTTGAACTTTCTTTTTGCATAACCTTGATAAAAGGATTGACAACAAATAATCAGAGAAGACTAGCCAACGAGATGAGGAGAGGAAAGAAGTGAAAAGAGACAAAATACAGTATGATATATCAATTTAGAAGTCGTAGCAATGCACATCTTTCTAAATATATATCTTTATGTGATTGGTCACAAGTTGTAGTTGGTAGTGGTAGTAGTATATATTCACTATAATTGTTTGTACGAAATCACATTAAAAAAATCACACATAAATCACAACAATTGCGTGCAAAAACACATAATCTTACCATATTTCATAGGGTGCTATCATTTTTCATGTTTGTAGTTGTAGTGGGAAATAAAACAAATAATCTGGTTCGTATACAATTGGGATTTTTTATGTTTGCATAATCTTTACCATTACGCAGCACGGTTATGCTTTTGCTACCTCTATATATGTCCTATGATAGAGATGTTCTGTTTTCAACAGGAAAAAAAGGGACCAATTTAGCTTTATATGAATGCAATTCTATTATCCCATATACTAGAGTTCACATCGAAACTTTATCCTAGATGAACTAGACATTAAGTATGCCGTTCTGCAGCTCGCTGGTGTTGTGCTCACACACCGTTCTAATTAATCTTATCCGAGCTCTAGGTATGTATTAATTTTATCTTGATTAGATATTAAATGATTAATCAAACACAACTGGTGTTCATCCAGACTGCATATGCCTGATTGTATTAGTGTCAGCTTTTTCAAGTCGAGTACTACAATATTCGAAGGGAAATCATTTTAAATTGATCACCTAAATGATACAAGACAACATACAAATTAATCAATCTTAATGTCTACACATTTTATTTGCTCCTGTGTTCACTTCTTTCAAGTTACAACCTCATGGTACTCTTGATTCTTTTGACATTTGTATTAACCGACAATTATTTGGTTGAACAAAACACGGTTATCTATTGGCTACCTATAGTCTTTCAGCACTCAGTTAATACCCCCAGTCTGCCTCTTTCCCAAAGCCGGATAGACATGGCCGCATCAAAACCAAACTATGCATATATTGTTGTCTCCCATGAGGTTACCAGGTGACTATTACTTATTGTTAGTGTACATCTACTATACTATTTTTAAGTGTCAGACACGTTCCTCGTGGTTGTGTTCTAATGATCTGATGGCTCTGTAGCTAATTTACTCTTGACATTGCTTATTCAAGTTGGAACCATGATCCTGCTTTAAGTATACAGATTGTGAATGAACCCCCTACCAGTTTTGTGTTAAAGAGTTCCAATATTATTTCTTTGTAGTTATCAAGTAGGTTTGTTTGTAGAGTCAATGGTATATAGATATGCATGATAGCATTATTTGTTCAAAATTACCCTTCATCTTCGGACTAAATTCTGATGTGCATATTTTGTTTGCAGGAAATAAATAATGTTGACTTCTTGGACGAAAGTGAACATGATAGCTTGTGTTCTTTTCTACATGAAATAGTAAAAACGGTGCGATTTTGTTGTAATTGCTTGCTCTTAGTTACAATCTTCACTGGATGCAATAGAATTTTTTTCTACCCTCTTCTCTGGGTAGTTATGCATCAAGTTTTTTATTGTTGATCTCCTTTTGCATGCATATTTTCTCCATTTTTGGTCTTCGCACAATATCATAGCTATATATTCTTACCGATCGTTGTGTATGGCTGATCAAAGTAGAAGTTTGTAGTCATATTTCTTGCCACTATACAGAATAGCACAATTTTATTGTATGTCCAAGAAGTTGGAAAGATAATTTTTCTAGGTTATATGTGACTACAATTTCTAAACATACAGTAAGTTGATGCTATTGAGTCTTCACGGTTTCCTTCACAAAACTATTGTGGCCATACAAACAAAGGCCATCATGGAGTACATATAACATGGATTTTCTATTGTGTTAATTGTTATGTGACCCTCTGCTTCTAATATATGCAATAATTTGAGATGAACCCAAATCTCTCCTTTTTCACTTAAGTAAATTATCTGCCCTTCTTAGAAAAACTGTTCTGAGTAAACTTTATTTATCATAGGCATATTTCAACTATTACATCAGTTATGTGGTCAGCATTGGATGTTTATTCTGTGGAATGTGCGAGTGTCACAATCTTGACTAAAGCTACAAAGAGATTATCTGAAAAATTGATTGCATAGAGTATGAGATATCACCCTGAATTTTATATCTCGCAGGACATTTGGTATGCCTTTTCGTTATCCTTATTTTGTGCACATATAAGTTATGTATAATCTTAGGGGATGGCTAACCTTTGAAAATTGTGAAAGTTTGACAAGGCATTTAATATTTTGATGCAAGGTGGAGGTGGGGGAAGAAAACAACAAGAAGAAGGATTGTGGGAGGAAGTGGAGTGTCATGTGGCGGCTGAGAAGAGGGAGGGGCATGAAGATGACGAGGAGATGCATTTATCTACCACATCATGAGCATGAGATATCATCACATGTAAATAGTATATGACTCATATCACACAGCCTTTCTTTCACTTATATGCACTATAGCCCGTAGCAACGCACGGGCGTTCTACTAGTGAAATTTAATGATAGAAAACTCATCCTAATAATCACTATAAATAGACAACGCTGCAGACTTTTTGGCTTACGACACCTCAAGTTATTCAATCCAAGGTTTCACAATGGCACGCAAGATAGCACTAGTAGCCTTGTCTCTATCGGTGTTTGCGTTCTTCCTCTGCCTTGGTAAGTAAATGGTTCATGGTTTTGCGGTTTTATGAAAGGTTGTACTATATAGATAGTTCTAATGGGATGGTTTTGGAATTTACATCAGGTATTGCCGAAGCTGACCTGCAGTGCAAGTTCACGATTCACCCTTACTACCATGGTAAGTGCAAGACAAAGCATGACAGCGACAATTGTCGAATTTCTTGTACCAGATTAAAGGCGCCAAAGTACAACGATGGCGCATGCGCTAATGAACGATGTTTCTGTGCTACCTGTCATTGATCATCGGACTCTTTCCCCACTGGGGGAGCCATGAAGATACATCACTGCCATGGAAAGATTAGAGCGACCCCGCAAAAAAAATTTGGAAAGATTAGAGCTCCTAGGAAGAATCCTTTTTTTTTGTTGTTGTATCAGAATAAATTGGCAAAAGTATCTGAATCTGGCTGTGCTTTAGCAAGTATCTATTTCCGATGAGTTGCGATAAAGAGTTTCCGGTCGATAAATTATTTTTCGCCTGATATTTTGTAGGCATGAGTAAATAGCATAAAACTACTACTTTATAGGCTAGGGTTCCAAAAAACTACCGGTTTTTAATTTTTCTCAGATAACTACCAAGTAAGCAGTCCGCTGTTTCAGAAAACTCAAATCGTCGAATGCTTATCAATTGATCACAATTATGACAAGTCGAGCCCACACCTAAACGAAGCGTTAGTTTGACCGTTAGTTTGACCGTTAACTGACATGTGGGGCCCACATGTCAGTGTCTCTTCTTTATCTTCCTCTTCTTCCCTCTGCCTCCCTTCTCCACTCTCGATGCTCGTCAAGAACATCACAGAGCCGCCATGGCTGCCGGCACACTGCTGGCCCATGCCGCCGTCCTGTGCCACGTCCGGCCACCGCCCTATGCCACTTCGACCCCCCTCTCTCCGCTGCTGCCGCTGGTAGAAGCTCGTCGGAGCTCCTGATGACAAGGTGGAGACGAGGAGGCATACCAAAGGTCGGCGACCCTGCCGCGCGCCGCCTGGAGTCTCCGCCGCACGCCATGGGGCTCCGGCACGGGTCGCTGTGCGCCAACGGGAGCCGCTGAGGGCCGCCGCCCGCCATGGGCTCCGCTCGGGTCGCCGCGCCGCCGCGCGCCAATGGGAGCCGCTGAGGGCCGCCGCCCGCCACGGGGCTCCGCTCGGGTCACTACGCCGCCGCTCGCCATCGAGACCGGCTGGGGGTCGCCTCCTGCCACGGGGTCGCCAGGGCTCGCCCACGCCATGGGGAGCCGGCGTAGAGAGGCGGCCACTGGCGCAGCGGCGTCGTGCATCACGGGTCGGCGGCGGGGGGAGAAATGCAGGGGGAGAAGGAGGTGATGTGGAGGAGCGGCCAGGGGTTGAGCCCCGGTGATCACCGGCGGCGGGCGGCTCGCCGGCCGGAGGAGGCGGCCTCGCGAGATTCTGTTAGGAGAGCTCGGGAGCGAAAGGAGCAGCGCCATGGCTGTGTTGATCTAGAGTAGGACCGGATTGCTTTTTGGAAAAATGTAGGGACCTGATTGCTTTTTTAAATTTATGTGCAGGCCCACCCCTAACGGTCAAACAAACGGTCAAACAATCAGAGCTCTTACACGTAGGCCCAACTATCATAATCGTGATTAATTGAAAAACACTTTGCGATTTGGGTTTTCTGAAACAGCGGACCGCTCACTTGGTAGTTATCTGAGAAAAATTAAAAATTGGTAGTTTTTTGAAACCCTAGCCTATAAAATAGTAGTTTTATGCTATTTACTCTGTAGGCACCAAGATGCAAATAGTACATGTGCGGCAACTGGCTTTTGTCTTATAGGGCTTTAGCTTTGCTTCAATTATACTCCCTTCGTTTCATAATACATGCCTTTTATTTATCAAAATATAGATGTATTTAGACATGTTTTAGTATATAGATACATTCATTTTAGACAAATGGAAGTCAAGTATTTTATAACGAAGGGAGTATATGTGTGCTAATATCTTCCAATCTCGTCATAACATGATGAGCATCCACTGAATTTCTTCAAGGCGTTTTTCTTTTTGTCCGTGTGCGCTCCGTGGTGCGGTAACTCAGGGCGTGTTTGGTTGCCCGGGTCACATTTTGCTGCATGGCATCTAGCATGCTGGCCGAGTGTGGCCTGGCTGGGCTAATGCAATTGTAAATTTAGATGTGTGTTTGGTTGCTTGTGTGACGTGGGACTGGCCAAGCTGAACATATGTTTGGTAGATTGTATGAGGTGCCACAAGCTGAGTGAGATGTTGTTTGGTAAACTGGTCATGTTGCTTGCAGCAAACAAGAGAAGCATGTCTCTTTCAGCTAAAATTAACCGGCAATCTTTGTTTACAAATACAAAAAATACAACATATACAGGCAATCATTTCGAGAGAATACTGTATGCCGTCTATGACCAGCGACATCAGCCATGGCACTAGCCGAACTTCAGATTCAGGTAATCTTTCTTGACAAATTGAGTAAAAACTTCTCTTGCTATCGCTGGCGGTCGTCGTTCCCTGCTCTACAACAGTTTTAGTTCTGCTGCTCTTCAGAACATTTTCAGAACTTCAGAAAATTCCGATGAATCATCCCATATATATGGAGAACTACTAGATTATCAAGTGGCAGAGTACTACTTCATTTACAGAAAGTAAATTGACAACAAACTAAATAGATCATTGCTCACAAGGATGTTGATAGGGGATCTCTAGCACGGCGGATCTGGTTGCTGCTGTCATTCCTTGACGGGTGCCGGTGTAGGGCTCTTCTCCCCGGTGACCAGCGTCTTCCCGTATCCGCGGGCTCGCGTGTAGGCCGCTTCTCCCCGCCGCCCAGCGTCCCCTGTCGTCACGGGATCCAGAGGCGACGAGCCTCTGGTCGCCGCGGGATCCACTCGCCGGCGCTCAACGTTGAGGGCACCCAACTCGGCCTCAACCACACCAGGTACGGTGACCCTGGTAAGGTTTCATCGATCCCGCGGCGGATCGAGCTCGGCTCCTTCCCCTGTGTATCTCCCGTCGATGACAGCCAGCGAAAAGGGATGGCAGCGGCGACAAGGATGAAAGGCGGCGGCGACGAGGATGAGGAGGAGGCGCCGGCGGCGGCGAGGATGAGAAGACGGCGGTGGCGGCGAATCTAAGGTCGAGCAGAGGGGATGGGAGGAGCAGCGTTGGGCACGGGAGGAAAGCAAATGCGGGAGTTATGGCGAGGGGGTTCATGACCCCCCACGCGAAACTGCACGCGTGGTGCAGAGGTGGGTGCAAGCATTGGGCTCAGCTCGTGCATGCATCAGAGGAACGGCCGATTCTGGCGTAGCTCTCAGCCTGGCTGAGAGGATATTTTTTGCATCAGTTAGGCCTGGCCCAGATGGTCATGCAGTTTACCAAACAAGCTATAAATTGCATCTGAGATGCCATGCAGATGCAGCACGGCCAACCAAACACGCCCTCAATGCCTCGCCGGACCCCATTTCCGGACGAGGGGCTATCTTCAGCGGCCAATACGCGGTGACTCCTACCTGCTTTTGTTGCGTAGTCGTGAACACTATCGAGCGATTAGTTTACTTTTCAAGGTAGTATGAATCATTTAATTGAGAGCTCTTTCACGGTGGTACCGTATCCCAGAATGAATAAAGACCTTTTTTTTACCTAGTGGTCCAGCTTTCCTCTTTTGTGAGTGCCTAATGGTCCAACTTAGTTGGCAATCTTGCTGTATTGAGGGGTTTTTTTTTTAAGAAAAGGAGAATGCACCCTCGGCCTTTGCATCTGGATGATGCATACGGCTAGTTTATTTGTTATTCTCAAAGACCTTGCAAAGTAATATAACAGTAAGCCCGAGGCCACCATCTAGACCACACCTGTTGCTACTCCTATCCTCTTGATGAAGGGGTGCCGAATGTCCGCGCCAAATACCAAACAGACATCGCACGAAAGCCTAACATCTAAAACCGGATGCCCAATCCAAGCCACATAGGCGGGACTGGGTAACACTCCGGTCCGGCGCAGTCTCAGTGAGTACCACACGCACAGACTGCAAAGGGCTGTCATCTCCGTCTTCCATCCATCCATCCTCAAAGCATATACTGACGCATCATCCTTGTCAGGCCTCTCTGCCATCAATGCCACCATGACGCCAAACAACGTCGTCCTCTTGCGCCTGCGTGTGTCCATCGCCACACATCTGACGCCGAGCCTCCCCTGCTCCACGCCGCCGAGAACCGCCGCCATGAATATGTAGAAAGAAATACTGCTCCACCGAAGAAGCCGTCCGCTGGTCCCTTGAGCCCGAGTGCATCTGCAAGAATGCCGCCCCCAAGGGGATAACGACAGATGATTGCCGCCGTCATCTGATCAACTGATCTAGGGTTTCCCCCGAAGGTATTGGATAGGGTTGGGAGCTTCACCTCGATGATGCCTTCATAAAGGAAACGACGATAAGGGCATCGTCATCACCGGCTCCGTCCAATGACTCAAGACCAAGTTTTCACCCGGATCCTCCCAAGAAATCCATCCGACAACCTGTGCACTGTCTCGACCGCCTTCAAAGCCCCAGATCTAGCCGCCTAGATCCGGTGGCCAACCGTAACAGTAGTGCCATCGTAGGAGCCCTGGCGCAACGGCCACAGCCAGAGTGTGCCGCCACTGGAGCCTGGGAGGAGGGCTCCCACCCCGCCTCGCCAAACCGCGAGAGCCGTCGAGATTGATCCCGCACACTCGTCACCGACTCCAATATGAACCAATCCGTAGCAGAAAAAACACGAGAACGCCAACGTAGATCCGCCTTGGACAGGGACTGCACAATGCCATGCCGCCGCGGCAAGCCCGAGCTTCACCCGCCGCCACCTTCCAGGGCCGCCGCCCCAGGATCCAGCCGCCACCAACAAGCCGAGCCGCCGGCCTCCGCGACCAAGGCTACCATGACTGAGAGCCCACCGAGCGGCCGGCGCCACCAAATCTTCCTCGAAGCCTAGGAGCTCTGCCGCCTCTACCCAGCAACACGCCGCCACTTTGCGCCGTCGTCCGAGACGCGCCGCCGCGACGCAGATCGGGGAAGAAATGCCCCGGCACCGTGGGTGACCCGCCTCACCAGATCCGGCGCGGGAGGGAAGAGGGCCTCCACCGCCGCCCTCAGCCGCCCGGGGCTTCGCCCGGCGACCTCCTCCAGCGGCGACGGAGGGGAGGAAGAGGATGGACGTGCCCGGCGGCGGGGGTTAGGGTTTCCACCTGAGCCGCCCTAGCGGGGGGCGACGCGGGGTCCGAGGGGTCTTAAAAACAGAGAGTATAAATAAATAAGGATATCACTGTAATCTAACATAAGTATATGTTGGCCATCATTTTTTACGCAAGTCGATATTTATATTTGAGTTATAACATTACAAAACATTGACATTATGATTTATTTAAAAGTAACTACAATGCCATTAGATTATACTTCTTCATAGGTGGAGTACATAGTATTGTAAAAAATCATTAATCTCATAAACACTAGTAGAAAACAGGGCTTTGGTCCAGGCCGGGTCACCCATATTAGTCCCGGTTCAGTCTAGAACCGGGACCAATGGGGGCATTGGACCCGGTTCGTGAGCCCGGGGGGCCGGCCGGGCCACGTGGGCCATTGGTCCTGGTTCGTCTGGACCTTTTGGTCCCGGTTGGTGGGACGAACCGGGACCAATGGGCCTGGCTCCTGGCCCACCACCATTGGTCCCGGTTCGTGGCATGAACCGGGACCAAAGGCTCCCCTTTAGTCCTAGTTCATTCCACGAACCGGGACTAAAGGGTTTGCCCAGAGTTTAGTCCCACCTCGCCAACCGAATGGGCGCCCACACCTGTTTATAAGCCCGTCCCTCTCTGCGTTGTTGAGCTCCTCTCAAAGTGAAAATAGATGCACCTATAGAGGAAATTGGACCTAAATTCATAAATAGAAATTAATTATGAATTTATGTTTAATTTTCTCTATAAGTGCATCTATGTTCACTAACAGAGAAGTTTTTATTTTTTGTGACCTAAAAGAAAAAAGAAATCACTAAAAAACTATAAGTATTTAGTTCTAAGTAGAAATGAAAAAATAAATAGCAAAAAAGAAAAAAAATGCCTATAATATTTGTTATGACTAACTAAAATTACCAAATTGAGTAAAGTTATTCATAAACTAGTGATTCACACAAATTTTAAAAAATTCAAATTTAAACTATTCAAATTTTAAAACTAATGGCACTAACAGAAAGTTTATAATTTTGTGACCTAAAATAAAAAAGAAATCACTACACAACAAAAAAACAAAAAAAGTGCCACCTACTATTAAATAGCAGGAAAAAGATTGACTCAAAAATCAATTTTAACTATTCTACAAAGTGTTTTCACACAAACTTAGTAAACTAGTGATTCATAAACTAGTGATTCACACAAATTTTAAAAAATTCAAATTTAAACTATTCAAATTTTAAAGCTAATGGCACTAACAGAAAGTTTATAATTTTTGTCACCTAAAAGAAAAAAGAAATCACTAAAAAACTATAAGTACTTAGTTCTAAGTAGAAACGAAAAAATAAATAGAAAACAAATGCCACCTATTGGGCCAGCACGGCCTGAATACGACTAGAAACCCAACCATGGGCCAGGATTCAGGCCCGCAGCAGGCCCAGTAGGCCCACAGGCATTGCAGTGTCCAATTAGGCCCATAAGCCTGCATTTCAGAGGAGTTCGGGTGGGAAGAGGCAACGGAGCTTATAAACAGGTGCTGGTCACTCTCAACTAGCGAGGTGGGACTAAACTCCCACCGCCGTGCCAGCGCAAGGCCATTGGTCCCGGTTGGTGGCACCAACCGGGACTAAAGGGGGGAATTGGTCCCGGTTCGTGACAGAAACCGGGACGAATGCCCCCTGTAGTCCCGGTTGGTGCCACCAACCGGGACCAAAGGCCGCCGCTTCCCGCCCTTTGGGCTGCCGAAAAGTGGCCTTTGGTCCCGGTTGGTGGCACCAACCGGGACTAAAGGGGGCATTCGTCCCGGTTTCTATCACGAACCGGGACCAATGCTTCGTCTATATAAGTAGCACTTGCGAAATTTTTCATTCAGTTCGTTCTTCCTCGCCCGACGACACCGCCAGGCTGCGCCTCGCCATCGCCCCTGCCTCCGACGCCGTCCCGCGCGGCCGCAGACGCCGTCGCCGCCCCGTGCCCCCCTGCCTCCTCGCCGCCGACGCCGTGCCCCTCACCGTCGCTGTCGCCGCCCCCTGCCTCCTCATCGCCCGTCGCGCCGCGCCCCCTCACCGTCGCCGTCTCCGCGCCCATCACCGTTGCCGTCGCCGCGCCCCTCACCGTCGCCCCCGTGTCCTGCCGGCCTCCTCGTCGATCGCCGCCCCGGCCCGTTGCGTAATTTCCTAATTTAGATGTGTAGTTAATTTAGATGTGTAATTTAGGATGTAGAGTTAATTGAGTTGTTGTAGTTAATTTAGATGCGTAGTTTAGATGTATAGTTAATTGAATTGTTGTAGTTAATTTAGATGTATTGTTTAGATGCAAAAGTTAGAATTTTTTACTGTTCATACATTTTTTTGGTGATATTATTGTTGCATATGCAAAAGTTTGTGTGTTCATATATATGCAAAGAATATGTCAATTTTTTCATAGAACTTTTATGAATTTTTTTGTTGTAATTTTGTTCATAGATTTTTTATTTTGTTCATAGATTTTTTATGATTTTTTTCTGTTGTAATTTTATTCATAGATTTTTTATGATTTTTTTCTGTTGTAATTTTGTTCATAGAATTTTTATGATTTTTTTGTTCATAGAATTATCTTTGTCAATTTACGTATATGTTCATATTTAGAAGAAAAAGAAGGAGAGAAAAAAGGAAAATAAGAAGAGGAAGAAGGAGAAGAAGAAGAAGAAGAATAAGAAGAAGAGGAGAGAAATAACAGGAGAAATAAATAAGAAGATGAAAAAGAAGGGAAAAAAAGAGGAGAAGAAGAAGGAATAGAGGAGAAGAAGAAGAATTCTTCTTTTTTTCTTCTTCTTCCTCTTCTATTCCTTTCTTCTTCTCCTTTTTTTTCTTCTTCTTCCTCTTCTTATTTTTGTTATCAGGTATGTCGTTGTCGATATAGCCCCCCTCCCCGATAACTTTTAGTAGTTAGTACTACTTAGAAAGTGTTTAATGGAATTAGTTAGAACTAGGTAAACTTGTTTATTTTTAGTAAGTACTATATTATTCTATTTATAGTAAGTGCTTAGTAGTTGAACTAGTTGATTTAATAAAACTGGTTTATTTTACTATAGAAGTAGTTTATTTTTAGCAAGAAAACTAATAGAACTAGTTTATTTTTTTAGTTAAAGCAATTATTCCCGCATCGACGTGGACGATGCCTATCCCGCATCCTCGTCGTCGAGTCGGTGGAGGACGACACCTGCTTGACCAGATGGGCCATGTCCGGGACTGGGCTCCGTCGGGGTGGTACTGGGAGGCGCTACGTTCCGGGGGGCGTAGCTTGGTGAGGAGCCAGCTCGTCGTTGACCCGATCCTTGTTTGGTGGCGGTCGTGTGGGCCAGTGACGGTGCCGAGGCTTCCGGACACCGCGGAGGTGGTACGTCACCGTGTCAGCGAGGAGGACCAGCACGTCCGTCGCTACATGGTTGCATTGGAGGGCAGGTTCGAGAATACCTGGCAGGTTCTTCAGGGATCTCACTGGAGCTATGATCATGTGATGGTTCCTTCCCTTTGGATATCCACCGCCTGCGCCGATACCCGTCGGGCGCTACGGTTCTAGCTGTACTGGCGATATGTATGATAGTATTCGACGTGTATTAGTGATAATATTCGATGTACGGACACATGGAGATGATGTAGTTTTTCTTATAATTGAATGCATCCTAATTTGAATACTACTTTATTTTGCGATTTGATTTTTCTTATTGAATGCTCAAATTGGAGAGCACTATGCAAGGCATATGCATATGATTAGTTGAATAAGAATGATCTAATTTAGTCTTTGAATTATGAACGTATAGGAAATGTCATCATCGGACGACGGAAGTCTCCCGGGGGAGTGCGACTGGTGCCACGACGATCGAGGTCAGTGCGACAGGCCTCACCTGGACGATGGGCGGCGCTTCAGCATTAAGCTCGAGGAGACCTTCGAAGTTGAAACGGTACGCAACGACGACAAGTGTTTTTTTTCATAATTAAGCATGACTTCAATTATTTCAACGTGTAATTTTCATCTTTTACAATTCGAGTATAGTTTATCCCATGCCATGCAAGACGCTATGTCTTGGAGAGGATGGATTTTGAAGACCATGAAAATTTTGAAACGAAGAAAATTCACCTAAGGACCCATCATGATGTGGATTTTGAAGTAAAGTTGTATAATGCTGAGAGCGTAACCCATTTTGGTTGCAAAAATTGGGAAGCATTTTGCAAATTGTATGGTTTTGATGAGGGTATGCTTGTCACCATGGATCTTGGTGATCCTAAAATCGAGCAAGACAATATGGACATTTGGGTCCTTGTTGATACGCCTCCAGTTCTACCGCTATGTGAGTTTCTCAAACATAGTTAATTATTAACTAATTTATATTGTTCATTTCAAAATAGTTGACAGCTTATTTCCATTGACAGCTTATTTTGAAGTATCAAAGAATGTGCAGAAGATGGTAGATAGAACTTACTACACCGATGGCTCTGAGTTAACTTACAAGGAGAAAACTCATCTGGTTGGATTTTGTAATGATCTTGAGAATTACAATATCTACAATCGAACTCCTCAACATTATGGTCAATACGTGCCACTAGTGCACGTGTTGAACTACGGTAACTACTATGGAGATACCCTGGTAAGATTTTTTACTATTACGACATCCGTGCATCTTTTTGCATACTTCTAAAACTAGTACATCATTGCTAACTACGAAGTTATTACTATGTTTTTCAACAGAGAATCCCAGAGGATTGTGTGCCTCATTTGATGTATCAGAATGGCGGCAGCCTTCGTGTTTTGAACATATATCCAGGTCATCCTACGAATCTCAACTGTCCATACGAGATTTCTAAAAAAAGTGGAGACATGAAAATCAAAGGATGGAAAAAATGTATGGACAGTCGTAAGGAGCTTCTTGGAAGCAAAAGGAAGCGAGGCGCAAGAATTGGAGACAGGATGATCTCCATTCTTCATAATGGAGAGTCAGGGTCTATATTGTTCTATGCTATTTTACCTTAAGTGTGTTTAGGTCCTACCTGATACTGATGATCATGTGCTAAGAACAATTATGTAGGGTTGGGTTCGATGACTATGAGGATGATGATCGTATGACTTATTATTAATAACGAGTAGAAGTTGTATGATGATGCTTGATTAGTAGGACTTGTTATTATATATGATGATGTATGATGCGAGCATGCATGAGTTATTATATATCTGCGGGTGAAATGAACATAGCAGTAGCTAGCGTTGGTGAACCAAGGATGAAGATATAAGAGAGGACACTTCTCTCTATTAGTTAGCTAATAACAACCTAAAAATAACCCCCTAAACCCCTAAAACAACCACTTTTTTTTAAAAGAAAAAGAAAAACCTCAGCTCCAGCCAGCTGCTAACGCGTGGAAGCCTTTTGGTCCCGGTTTATGTCATCAACCGGGACTAAAAGCCCCCCTGCCTGGGCTGCCGGCAGCGGCCACGTGGATGCCCATCTGTCCCGGTTCTGGTTTGAACCGGGACTAAAGGGTCGGTACTAATACCTCCCCCTTTAGTCCCGGTTCCAGAACCGGGACAAAAGGCCCTTTTTCTACCAGTGAAATAGAGTATTCAATCTCAATAACAAAAATTAATTTAGAAACATGCTCCAATTGAATCCGGAAACCCAAGCCAATTCTGCACACACGACTATAAGGAGCCAAAAAAAACTATATACATAGGTCGGTCACGTAGTAAATAATAGAAAATTATAATCCCTCAGAAAAAAGCCAACAAATATATACAAGTAAAGAATTCCATGAGACATATATAAATTGTTGATCAATTGTCTTTACTAGTGTATGTAATCAAGCTTCAGAAATATTAGACCAGACTTGATATATACAAAAATCAATCAGTTGAAATGCGAGTAAACTATGTATTTTCTATTATTTTCTAGTTGTACATACACTATCGATTCACTTAAAAAGCTAAGTTGTTACAAATAAGTAAATAGCACTTTTGAAACTTCAATATTTTTGTTGTGACACCATTATCTCATTTAAAAATATTCTGCCATTTCTTCTCATTTCTAATACAGCTATCCTTATTTGGATTATCCCTCAAATTTTATTGCCACCTAGGTTGTCATGTGTGTGTTCATCCGCTGTCATAGTTTTGATTCATGACATTTCATCTACCATAAAACTAGATAAAAGATGGTTTGAATTAAAAAATTGCTCAAATTTTACATTCCTCATCAACTCACCATCATTAATCAAGCAATCAAACAGTTGTTCACCATACATTTATCACTTGGTATATGGAAAATCAAACACATTTTCTGAATGCAACAATGAAAATCAAACTCACCATATTGCTTTGATTGAAAAATTTTGCTTCAATTTTTGTCAGGGTTCGTGCATGGAAAACAAAAAAAATTGCATCTACACAAAGCTAAGGAGATGCAATTAAAAAAAGTTGATCTAATTGAATCTTACCAACGTCTGAAGCGGAAGAACTTGGTGAAGAATCTGATCTCGATGTTCATTCCAGTGCTAGGATCACAAGCGTGATCCGTCCGCCCGTATCCACGCATACGGTCCTTCAATCAGTCCAGAGTTCCGCTGAAGGTCCGGCTTTCGTCCGACATAAATATACAATATGAAATTCTTTTGAGTAAAAAATATAATTTTTACTATATATGACTCATGAAAAAATCTGAAAGTTTTTTCCCACATTCTATTAAGAATGTTTTGTTGTCCTGTAAAGTTTGAATTTCATATGTTGTTCTATTTGGGAGAAACAGAAAAGACAAAAGTATTTGCACAGATAGCAATGCAGAAATGGATGGCTAGATAAGGGGGTGTAGGAAAGTCTATGTTTCCTCAAATGTTAACCGAAGAAAGATTAGGGAAGGAAGTCCTTACAAGTAGGGTCCACATGTAACTATGAGTAGCCTGTAATTCCGGTCGGCATCGTTGCTTTCCCGGTGTATCAAACATGTCTAAGGTTTAATTTAGACATGTTCCCGGTGTATCAAACATGTCTAAGGTTTAATTTAGACATGTTCCCGGTGTATCAAACATGTTCCAAAATGGGTTTCAGTCTTTAGGTCCCTGATATGCATTCATCCATGTATCTGGCAATTCGGCTGCGGTGCATCGAGCGTTGGCTGCGTCGCGCTGTGTTGTTGTCAATCTCCAGTCGTGTGCGCGCCTCCCTCTGGCGTGATCGAGGGCCGCGCCAAATTAAGTAGAGCAGGCACATGCTATTGGATCAAGTGGAGTTGCAGCAAGCAGCTTTCCGGCTGGAATACTATTTGAACAGCTGACTCAACAAAACAAAAGGATACTTCAGCAGACAAGCGTATGTTCTGTCCGCGATGTTCTGGAGTTACACCACACCCATTTTTCTCTCCAGTTTTTTTCTTATCGGTCGCATTCTTTTTTCTCTTCTTTCCAACCTATAGCAATGTGTCTGCTACTTTGGTAATGGCCTATTGTAATTTAATTTGGCATAAAAGCTAAAGAAAACAAAAAAAACTAGCTATCTTGAAATAAGTTGCAATAATCATTGTTCAAAAATTATTAGAAGTACACGATATGCAGCATTTGCCAGATATTTAAACTAGTTCAAAATCTCCAGAGCTGAGCGTTTCCCTGATGGGCTGGGCTTTGCTCATTCTCGTGCCCAGCTATATGGGCCACTAACCCTTCTTCCAGGCTCTGCCTGTGGAGGCGCTGCTGCATGTGCCTGCTCTACTCAATTAGTCCCACCTCGCTAGTTTAGGCGGCACTAAACCAGTTTATAAGGCGAGCCGTTGCTGCTTGTAGCACGACCTTACTTGAACAGGATCTGTTCTATAGGCTCGTACCACTGCATCCTTTACCAATAAGGAGGCAAGCACTTCAGTCTGGTTGATGCATTCTGACCTCTAGGCCAGAGCGTGATTAACGGCCTGGATGAATCCTGATGGGATTGTAGAGGATCGTTCCTGCCTGGTTCACTTGTGCAGGGCGGCCTAGAGGCTGTCTGACAGATATAAAACAACACAAAAAAGGATACCGAGCAGAATTCGAATCAAGTAATGACTGTAATCTAAACAAAAAAAATCAAAAACATACTACTCCCTTCGTCTTATAATATAAGACGTTTTTTAACATTAGTGTAGTGTTAAAAACCATTTTACATTATGGAACGGAGGGAGTACTAATTAGCTAACAGAGGGGAAGAGAAATTCCAGCGTGCGCGCTGCAGCCTGCCCCATCAATAGTTGATCAGCAGCCTGCGGCGTGCCGGTTGCCGCCCACCCATCAGGAACGGATCGATTCGGTCGATCGATCGCCGCCGCTGCGCATCAATTTGCTCGCCTCGCTTGCTCGGGACAGAGTACAGGAGACGAGGAGACGGATCGAGATCTCTTTTTTAAGTGCAGAAAAATATGGGATTGGGAAGATGGATCGCGAGTTTGTTACAGACTTACAGGATATTAGAGCAATTTCAATGGGGCGACTCATTTCGTCCGTCCATATCCGTTTAGGTCTGCGTGGACAAAAACGACGGCTCAACGCGGAGACCCATTTTCATTTTGTGTCCGCTTTGTGTCCGCGCGGACCCATTTCCGTCCCAAATTTGAGCACCATTTGAGTCCGAGGCGGACACGAAGCGGACGTTTTCTATGTCGCTCTCGTCCGTCTGCGTCTGGTCCTGGCCCGCTTGTCATCCACCCATCTTTCTCTCTTCATATTTTTACGAGCTGGCCTACTCCCCACTGCTCGAGGCGCACGGTGCTCCAATGCGCCCCTGCTCCGCCCCGCTCGCCGCCGTGCTTGAGCGCCCGTGCTCCGCCCCGCTCGCTGCCCCGCTCGAGCGCCCCTGCTCCGCACCACTCGCCGCCCATGCTCCACCCCGCTCACCGCTCTCAGGGTCCTTGCGTCGCTTCGTATCCCGGAGCAGGAGCTGGTCCGGTGGTGCTCTTCGAGTGGTGGAGGCCGCCGGTGGTGTCGGAGCCACGAGCCTCCTCCTCCCCGCGCCGCGATGGCTGGCGCGCGCCCTCTTTCGTCCGCTACGTCGCCTCTCCCCCGCGGCATCCGCAGTTCGCACCCGCCGTAGATCTCGAGCTCCCGGCCACCTCGCTCGCCGCCAATGCATTGGCACGGCGCGGCCACGCGAGCTGCGGGCGCGGCGGCGGGACGGGGGCGTGGGCAGGC